>NC_038250.2:25719631-25886485 GCF_000004515.6 Glycine max
TGCTGTCAACCCATTTACATTTGAAAACACATACTGTAAATTTCACATAATTAAGCTCCCAAATTTCATCAATGAACCTAAAGTAAGGGATGGAAGCTACACAGGGATTGGCGTCATTGACACTTGCAAAGTGTTGAGATTCAGCCCTTAGGGTGACCCCGCTGTTCTGCATTGTACTTTTGTCATCTTGTGCTTTTGTGTAAAACGAATACTTGTTTATGTCATATCCTTGCCAGGTTATAACATTTCTTTTAGGCCCATCTGCTAGTTTTCTTAATGTTTCTGAAGCATTCTCATCTGCAAAGATTGTATCTTTAAACCAATCACAAAAATTTTTGTTATGCTTTTTCAATGCCCAATTCTTTGACATTTTCGGATTATTCTGTTTGACTAAAGCTTCATGCTTAACTATGTATGGCAAAACTTCATTACTGTTGTTCAAGACATACAAGTGAGCTTGTAACAAATCTTCTACACTTGGAGTGATCACCTGCAGTCCTCTTGAACCCTTACCACCCACTCTGTCATCATGTCGACACTCAGGAAGCCCAACAGCTTTAGCCTTCTCTAAGTATTCTGAACAAAATTCAATGGCTTCTTCTGCAATGTACCTCTCAACAATAGATGCTTCCGGACGATATAGATTCTTTGTATACCCTTTTAAGATCTTCATGTATCGCTCAACCGGGTACATCCACCGTAGATAAATAGGACCACAACATTTGATTTCTCTGACCAGATGCACAATCAAGTGAATCATGATGTCAAAGAAAGCAGGGGGAAAATACATCTCCAACTGGCACAGTATAATTGCGGCCTCATTTTCCAACTCATCAAACATTACTGGATCAATCACTTTGCTACATATAGCATGGAAGAAAAAGCACAGGCGAGTTATGGTGAACCTGACTTTGTTTGGCAAGATGTCTCATATAGCCACGACTAACAATTGTTGCATGAGCACGTGACAATCGTGAGACTTTAACCCTACAAGCTTAAGCTCCTTCAACTGCACAAGGCTCTTAATATTTGAAGAGTATCCTTGTGGAACCTTCACCTGACGAAGACACTGACAAAAACTTATCTTCTCCTTCTTGGACAAAGTATGGCAGGCTGGGGGCAAGTAAATTTTCTTCCCATCAGACCTTGGATGCAACTGTGCTCTTATACCCATATCAGCTAGATCTTGACGGGTATTCAAGCCATCCTTCGTCTTGCCTTGAATGTTAAGGAGCGTCCCAATCACACTGTCACAAACATTTTTCTCCACATGCATAACATCAATACAATGTCTAACGTCAAGATCACACCAGTACGGAAGATCAAAGAAAATGGACCTCTTCTTCCATATGCAACTCTGACTTTTATCCTTCTTTTGGGTCTTCCCAAATACAATGTTCAGGTGTTGAACCCGCTGATATACCTGCTCACCAGTCAACGGTATCGGCGCAATATCATGCTCTTGACTTCCATTAAAAGCTTTTCTCAGTCGTCTGTAAGGATGATTGGGTGTTAGAAAGCGGCAATGCCTACTGTAGACTGTTTTTCTCCCATGTTCCAGTTGTATGTAACTTGTATTTTCTTCACAGATGGGGCATGCATGATGACCCTTAACACTGTAACCGCTGAGATTTCCATATGCTGGAAAGTCATTAATGGTACAAAAAAGCATTGCACGCATTTCAAACGTCTCCTTGCAAAACGCATCAAACACTACAACCCCCTCGTCCCACAACTTTCTCAGATCTTCAACCAACGGACTTAGATAAACGTCAATGTCATTTCCTGGCTGTCTTGGGCCCGATATCATCATACACAACATCATGTATTCTCGCTTCATGCACAACCAAGGAGGCAAATTGTAAATTACTAGCAGAACTGGTCATGAACTGTGTTGAGTGCTTAAGGTGCCATATGGATTCATTCCATCACTGGCTAGTCCAAGTCTAAGATTTCTTGGCTCATTCCCGAAATCCGGATACAAACCATCAATCTTCTTCCACTGGGAGCAATCAGCCGGATGACGGACCATTCCATCAGAAATCCTTCCATTTGCATGCCATGTAAGGTCTTTTGCGTCGTCCTCGTTAGCAAACAGACGCTTAAACCTTGGAATGATTGGAAGATACCACAAAACCTTCACTGGGGGGCCCTTGTTGGAGTTTTCATCAGAATTGCTTTCCTCTTCATCCTTCACTTTGTACCGTGAAGTCCCATAGACAGGGCATTTGGACATTTCTTGGAATTCATGCCTTTAGAGCATGCAATCATTGGGGCAAGCATGAATCTTCTGATACTCCATACCCATCGGACACAATATCTTTTTCACCTTATAGTAACTTTTAGGCAGCGTGTTGTCCTCTGGAAGCAGATTGTGCACTACCTGAAGCAGTGAGGTGAAACTTTTGTCACTCCACCCATACCTGGCCTTCACATTAACCAGACTTAACACAGCAGACAATAGGGTTAAGGAATTCTTGCAGCCTGCATACAAAGGCTTCTTTGAATCACTCTGCAATCCTTCATACACAGGGGTGTGTGCTTGTTGAAAACACTCTTGTCCAAGGTCACGAATCATGTCTTCCAAGCGATCTCCCATTTCTACATCAAACGGTTCAGATTGGGACCCAGTATGCATGTCAGTCACTTCACCATGCCATATCCACATCGTGTAATTCTTCTTCATCCCATCACACAATAGATGGTCCCGTATGTCGTCAAGTAGTTTTCGTCTTCCATTCAAACAGTTGATGCAAGGACAATAATATTTTCCTTCTTCATTCGGTCGACCTCTTTCTGAAGCAAATTGCAAGAACTGTTCGACGCCATCCTTATATTCTGGGCTCATGCGACTTGCATTCATCCAACTTCGATCCATCTAAGCAATTCCATGCATCAAAATCTCACTTTTTTATTTATAGGTGTGGCCCTATCCCATTTAGGAAAACTGTCTTTTATGTTAGCTTCAATCATCAAGGTTACCATTATTTACAAAAATTTGACTAAATTTCGACAGGATTTCGCATTGGTCTCCAAGTACACGACATGACATCGGTCAAATGAATTTCCCGATAATCAAGTATGCACTTGGAGAACAACTTGAAATGCATTGAACCGAAATTTAATCAAATTAATGAAAATAATAATAACCTTCATGAATGAATCTAACATAAAAATACCAGTCTCCCCAAACTGTCCAAACGGACAATTCAAGACTAAATACAATGACTAATGCAAACTGTCTGCAAGAGTCATTGCATTCAGTCTCAAACGGGAATCTAAGGTTCACTCAGTATGAACAACAGTTGTTTATATAGCAAATTACATTGATCACATACAAGAACATACAAAAGGTAAAATTCAATTACAGGCAAATATAGACATCAACAGTTGTTTATGTATCTAATTTAAAATGCTAGGTTTGAAGGGTGCTTATGCTTTATTATTGTCGTTGGGTATATGTTTGTGTGTGTGTGTGGCTGTTTGTGGTTGTGTGTGTGTGTGTGTGTGGTTGTTTGTGGTTGTGTGTGTGTGTGTGTGTGTGTGTGTGTGGTTGTGTGTGTGGTTGTGTGTGTGTGTCTTATTTCTGTAATTAGGATTTCTTAATTATCTGCTAATTAGGATTTCTTAATTATCATTTCTTGTTTTTATTAGATTAGGATTTCTTAATTTTTCTGCTATTTTTTCTTGTCTTATTTCTTTATTTTTGTTATTATTTAGCCGCAATGCCTGGATAGGACTAGTAAGCAAGGCAAAGCAAAGAATGTGACTAACTGAGGGAGGCAGAATAGAATTGGAAAGGGGGGGGAGACAAACAACAAAACCCTTAGAGAGATGGTTGAATATTCTAAGGTGTTGATAGCTGAACAATATAGAGTAGGATCAGAAACATATTATGCACCCTGTCTTGGGAGTTTTTTTTATCTCCAAACCTACTTTGGATAATGTTTCAGCTATTAAGGCTATTCACAGAAGCTTTGAGTTGGTTTCTGGCCTTAGAATTAATTTTGCTAAGAGCCAATTTGGTGCAATTGGCCAATCTGAGGAGTGGTGTACTCTTGCAGCAGATATCTTGAATTGTGGTCCTCTGTAGTTCCCATTTATATACCTAGGGATGCCTATAGGTGTTAACCCTAGAAGGAAGGTGGTGTGGGAGCCTCTAATCAGAAAATTAGAGGCCAAACTGAACAAATGGAACCAGAGAAGTCTATCTATGGCTGGCAGAATTACTTTAATTAATGTTGTCTTGACAGCTTTGCCTTTGTTCTATATGTCCTTTTTTAGGGCCCCTACAACAATCATTAAGAGGCTCACTGCTATTCAAAGACAATTTCTTTGGGGTGGAAACTTAGAAGGAAAAAAGATAGCTTGGGTTGCTTGGAATCAAGTGTGTGCTCCTAAAGAAAAGGGAGGGTTGGGTGTCAAAGATATCAAGGCTTTTAATAGAGCTCTCCTTATCAAGTGGAAGTGGTTGATGTTTCAGCAGCAAGATCATCTATGGAGCATAATTCTTACTTCAAAATACAGGGGTTGGAGAGGTTTGGAAGAGGGACCTCCTAAGCAGATTTTTTCCTCTTGGTGGTCTGATTTAAGATCTGTTACTCAGCACAGCAGCATGGCTGCTGTCAATAAGCATTTTCGCTGGAATTTGGGCAGTGGTGATCAAATCCTTTTTTGGGAAGACTCTTGGGTGGGAGAAGGAATTGCTCTTAAAGATAAATACCCAGATTTATATTAGGTAACATCCCAAAAATTAAAGACAGTGGCAAGCATGGGAATCTTTGGAGAACATGGTTGGGAGTGGCAATTTTCTTGGAGAAGATGTCTTTTTGGCAGCGAACTGGGGGGTGTTTCAGCTTTTATTGACCAAACTGCAGTAATAAACACTAATGCAGCTTTAGGGAATTCTTGGGTGTGGGGAGCTGAGCCAAGTGGGATTTTTTCTACAAACTCTGCTTATAATTGTATCAAAGCTGACCAGATATCTTCCCAGCCTATTACTGGCTTTCGTCAGCTATGGGATATCAAAATCCCCCCTACAGCCCTAGCTTTTGCTTGGAGACTTCTCTGGGATAGGCTTCCATCTAAGGAAAACCTTATTAGGAGGCAGATTGTCCTTCAAAATGACCTCTGCCCCTTCTGCCAAAGTCAAGTTGAATCTGCATCCCACCTTTTTTTCTCTTGTCATAAAATAATGCCTTTGTGGTGGGAATTTTATTCCTGGGTCAAGGAAGTTAGAGCTCTGCACAGCAATCCTATGGAGAACTTTCTTCAGCACTGCTCCTTGGATGCCTCGAGGAACTCCAATAGAAGGAGGAAGGTCTGGTGGATAGTAGCTACAAGATCCATTTGGAACCTCAGAAATGACATGATTTTTAATAATCAGCCTTTCGTCATTTCCAAGACTGATTTCAATTGACTGATCAATTGTTGAATTAAAATAGGAGAGTTCCCTGTAAAAATAATATCATCAAAGTAGACCAAAATATTGTGCAGTAACAATGATTGCTATAATTATTAATAGTGTTTCTAATATTGTCACTTGCAGTTTATTCAGCATATTTGTGGTGCTTCTGCAGGGTTGCAGGGAAAAAGATGGCAGTGGTGGTGGTTTGCTCTTACTTACTCGATTTGGAAGCATAGGAACAACATTATTTTCTCCAATACGACATTATTTTCCCTACGCTGTATCAAATCTCTAACCAATAACAGCAACCTATCATCCTCTTGGGAAATCATAAGGAGGAACGGTGGGAATTGAACTTTAAATTGAGGGGAAACTTATTTGATAATGAAGCTACAATGGCTGCTGAATTCCTAGAGGAAACAGTAGGGCTAGCAGTACAGCAACAAAGAGCAGACTGATGGGTTTGGAAGCAAGACTCGAGTGGAATCTATTCGACCAGAACTGCATATAAGTTTCTGCTGGGGGAAATAAGGGGGGAATCAGAGGATGGGACTTTCTCGCATCTGTGGAGACTTAAAATACCACCTAAGGCAAAGGTATTTACATGGAGGCTCATCAAAGACCGTTTACCAACGAACATGAATTTAAGAGGAAGACAAGTGGAGATAGTTGATCCATTGTGCCCATTCTACAACAATTTGGATGAAGATGCAACGCACCTTTTCTTCAACTGCAGCAAGGTACTTCCCTTGTGGTGGGAGACAGTCTCATGGGTCAAATCAGTGGGTGCTTTCCCAAAAGAACCGAAAGACCACTTCATGCATCATAGTAGATCGAATGCTACACGAACAAGGCTTTTTGTATCACTAGAGGGTAGATTTTTATTGAGGCTTTAGCAGATGTATTAGCCATAATATGGTTCCTAATTAAACTATATTAGTTTTTTCTAAGGAACCATATGTATGGGATCCTATCTATGTACAAAGTACCTCTGGTACTTCATCACTATTTACATAATGAAATATTTATATATTTTTGCCGATAAAAAAAAAACCATGCAGATGATAGCAACACACTAACAGCAGTACCAGATATCACACAGATAACAACATCAGACAATAATTCCAACCAAGAGGAAATCATGATACATATAAAGATAGTCTACCAAACAATTTATCTACCAAACAAATACAGCAGTATATGTGTATATAAATGCTACGACAAATGTCAAAACAGTAGTCTATCATAATACATATAAAGATAGTAGACCGTACAAACATACCTGGAGTTGCTATAATCAAAGTGCTTCCACAGCAACGCCAATTAGCAGTAGTAAATGATAAGCCTAAAAAAAAGCATACAGAAATTATCCACAGTGTATTTAAACCCTTTTAAAGCCTATTATCTACATTTCAATTAAAATACAACATCCATAATCAACTTAAACCAGCAGAAAAAGAAAATTTCACTGCAACAATAAACAAATTCTGGCCAATAAGGCAATTTTGCCTATCATAGTCAAAATTTTGCCCAATAATGCCATTTGGTTTAACCAATGCTCCGACTTCTTTTCAGTGTTTGATAAACCATATTTTCCAACATGCTTTATGGAAATATGTGTTAGTGTTTTTTGATGATATATTGGTATATAGTTCAACATGGCATGAACACTTATGCCATCTAGAGGTTGTATTCAAAGTATTGAAAGAAAATGTTTTGTTTGCTAAGTTGTCTAAATGCTCTTTTGGTGTATTGGAGATAGAGTACTTGGGACATATAGTTTCAGGTGAAGTAGTTGCTATGGATGCTACTAAGGTGCAGGCAGTTCTAGAGTGGCCTACACCACTCAATATCAAGCAGCTAAGAGGTTTCTTAGGCCTCACTGGTTACTATCGAAGGTTTATCAAAGGATATGCAAAGCTTGCTGCACCATTGACAGATTTACTTAAAAAAGAAGCATTCAAGTGGACACCAGAGGCAGAGACAACATTTGTTCAATTGCAGAAAGTCATGACTTCAGCTCCAGTGTTAGCTCTTCCTAATTTCCAGCTGCCCTTCATTCTGGAAACTAATGCTTCCGACACTGGTATTGGAGTAGTATTACATCAGAATGGCCATCCAATAGCATTTTTTTCCAAGAAACTTGCACCTAGAGTGCAAAAGAAATCTGACTAATTTAGAGAGATGTTAGCAATTGTTGAAGCTATAGCTAAGTTCAGACACTACTTGCTGGGACACAAATTTATTATCAAAACTGATCAAAAAAGCTTGAGATCATTGATGGAACAACCCCTACAGACACCTGAACAACAACAGTGGTTACACAGGTTTTTGGGATATGATTGTGTGATTGAATACAAGGGCATAAAGGAGAATCTAGCTGCTGATTCTTTGTCATGAATGATGATGTTGTCTTGGTCTGAACCTCAAGCTAGTATACTGCAGAAGATTGAACAAGCCACTATAAAGAATGTTGCATTGCAGGAACTGATACAGTTGTGTAAACAACAACCAGAATCACAGACAAATTACACAATTAAGGGTAATTTGTTGTATTGGAAGAATCGGGTAGTAATTCCTGAGGAAAAAGAATTGATTCAAATGTTGCTGAAAGAATTTCATAACTCTCCCATAGGGGGCATGCTGGGATAAAAAGAACTACAACTAGAATTGCAAGCCAATTCTACTGGACATCCAGCATTCAGAACTACAGTGGAGTAAGGGAGAGGGGAACATTGATTTTAACAGGATATCCAGCATTCAGAAGAAATTAAATGAGGTGGAGGACTTAGCTTCTAATCGTATTTTGACTGATCAAGAGCTCAAAATCAGAAACTCCCTTCAGCAGGAGTTATGGAATGTATCAAATGTAGTGGAATCCCTTTTGAGACAAAAATCTAGGATATCTTGGCTGAAGGAGGGGGACTGCAATTCTGGGTATTTCCACAGAATTATAAATTTTAGGAGAGCTTTCAATGCTATTCCAGGTATCTCTATTGATGGGGTTTGGGTCCAGCAACCCAATACAGTCAAGAATGCAGCTGTTAATTATTTCCAGACCAGATTTTCTGAATAGGATTATTCTAGGCCTTTTTTGGATGGGGTTCCTTTTAAAGCTATTTCTCAAAGGCAAAGAGAGCAGATGACTGCCCCCTTCTCTGACCTTGAGCTCAAAGAAGCTGTGTGGAATTGTGGAGGTGACAAATGCCCAGGGCCAGATGGCCTTAACTTCAACTTTATCAAAAAATTTGGGGATATCATGAGACCAGAGTTTAGAAGGTTTGTAGATGAGTTCTATGCCCATGGCAGCTTTCCTAGAGGAAGTAATGCTTCCTTTGTGGCATTGATTCCTAAACTGAACCATCCTCAGTCATTCAATGATTATAGGCCTATATCCTTGATAAGCTGTATGTATAAAGTTATTGCCAAGTTGCTGTCTAATAGATTGAGGTCTGTTATGGATGGGCTAATTGATGAAAGGCAGTCAGCCTTCATTAAAGGTAGACATATCCTCCATGGTATTGTGATTCTCAATGAGGTGGTTGAGGAAGCAAGGAGAAGCAAGAAACCAGTGATGATCTTCAAGGTGGATTTTGAAAAGGCCTACGATTCAGTGTCTTGGTCTTTCCTGGACTATATGCTGTTTAGATTGGGGTTCTGCCCAAAATGGAGGTCTTCGATATCAGCATGCCTCCATTCAGCTTCTATTTGTGTTTTGATTAATGGTATCCCCAAGGAATTTACACCTACAAGGGGTTTGAGACAAGGGGATCCCCTAGCTCCCTTGCTTTTCAATATTGTAGGAGAAGGCATTACTGGTATGATGAGACAAGCAGTCCACAAAAACCTCTTTAGAAGCTTCTTGGTTGGTAAGAATAGGGAGCCTATCAACATCTTACAGTATGCTGATGATACTGTTTTTTTTGGAGAGGCTGTGTGGGACAACATTCATGCTATTAAGGCCATCTTAAGAGGATTTGAATTAGCTTCTGGTTTGAAGATTAATTTTGCCAAAAGCCAATTTGGGGTTATTGGTGATGGTGTTAATTGGGCCAGGGAAGCAGCTAATAACCTGAACTGTCGGTAGCTGGAATGTCCTTTCCTTTACTTAGGCATACCTATTAGGGCTAATCCCTCTAGCCAGCTGGTGTGGGAGCCTATCATCACTAAATTCAAGTCAAAATTAGCCAAATGGGCTCAGAAAAATATATCCATGGCTGAGAAGGTTACTCTAATAAATTATGTCCTCAATGCCCTCCCAATTTACCTCCTCTCATTCTTTAAGATACCTCAAAAGGTTGTCAAAAAGCTGATATCCCTTCAAAGGAATTTTCTGTGGGGTGGAGATATTGATCAAAAAAAAATTCCTTGGGTGAAATGGACTGATCTTTGTTTGCCTAAGGGTGATGGGGGGCTGGGGATAAAAGATATCTCCAAATTCAACTCAGCTTTGATGGGAAGATGGTTATGGGCTTTTGCATCTAATCAGCAACAGCTATGGGCTAGGGTTATAACCTCTAAATATGTGGTTGGTCAGATCTTCAAAATGCTAGAGACAAAAGGGGCTATTCCCATTGGTGGAGAGACATTAGAAACTTGTACCATCAGCTAGACTGCAGTATTTTTAAAGATAACTTGTCTTGGAAGGTTGGGTGTGGGGAAAATATCAAGTTCTGGACTGATAATTGGCTAGGGGAACAATACTCCCTGCAGCAGAAGTACTATCAGCTATTCCTCATAAGTAGACAGCAAAGGGATCTCATCTCTCAAGAAGAAGAAAATTTTCTATGTACACTTGTTGACTCCAAGAAAAACCTCATGCCCAACAGGAAGGATCTCATACAAAGTGAACAAAGAGGGACTTAAGAAAAAAAAATACAACTTTTTTTTAACTTGGTAGATCTTTTTTGTTGTGTTTCATGAATCATTGTACTCATGCCAGCATATGAGCATAATGACACAGTGCCTCATGATGTAGAAACGAGCCCTTTGCTCTTTGACCAGCCTAGCACACTTTCTAGCAAAAGCACACTTCCTCTGAGTGGAAGAAGAAGAAGAATTCTTCATGATAGAGGAAGAAGAAGTTTGTTGACATACATTCAAAAAGGTCACAAAGCTGGAATCAGATTTAAATAAACTGGAGGAGAACTCAATGCATAGACAGTTAACAGAGCAAGAAAAATTGGAGAGGAAGCAGTTGCATGATTCTCTTTGGGTTGCTGCCCAAGCCCATCAATCCTTACTTAGGCAGAAATCCAGATGAAGATGGTTAAAAGAAGGCGATTGTAACACAGATTTTTTCCACCTATTGATGAATGCTAACCGAAATAGAAATTCTATCAGGGATGTATTCATTGATGGTTCATGGACTGACGACCCACACAAGGTGAAGGAAGAGGTGAAATCCTTTTTCTTCCATAGGTTCCAAGAACTAATTGGTCAGCGACCCAAGATTGATGGAATCAGGTTTCAAACTGTTAATCTACAGCAGAATAACGAGCTTCTGGCACCTTTCATGGACGAAGAAATTCAGAAGGCAATTTTTAAAGCTGCAGCGAAGTTTTTTATGAAGGAAGGCAATTCACAAAAGGATTGCATGGATTTAATGGAAATCAGTATGCTTACCAAAAGAAAAGGATGGCTTGGGCATCAAGGATATTGAAACATTCAACCTCGCACTACTTGGAAAATGGAAGTGGCAATTAATGCAAGAAAATGGTGAGCTGTGGACCAGAGTTCTAAAATCGAAATATGGTGGATGGAGGAACCTTGAAGAAACAGGAAACTCAGCAAAGCAATTTGTTTAGTGGAGGGATCTAAAACACGCTTTTAATCAATCACAATAGGGAATGGTTATTCAAAATAACATGAGGTGGAAGGTGGGAGATGGAGAGAAAATTAGATTCTGGAAACACAAGTGGATTAATCAACAGGAATCACTAGCAGAAAGGTACCCCAGGCTATTTATCATATCCTCACAGCAGAATCACAACATTAGGTTTTAGGTTTTAAGATGACATATAGAGTTTTAGGCTTATCAAAGAATTTCCCATAACAAATCCAGCACTATATCCCCACAATGCAAATATTACAAGAGCAAGCAATCAATATACTTTGGCATCTCACACCCATACTCCATTTCAAGCATTATATTTTTTTCATATTTAGACATAACTTGACAACAGAGACATACCTTTGATGGCTTCCCTGGGAGGCTTAAAGCCAACCACAATGGACTTCCAAAATCGCTTCCCCCCTTTTCCTTTCGTAGTTTTCTTCGACCTGCGAAAGTGAAAAAATGCTAAAACGAGGAACGCCTAATGTTAAAACGTAAGGACGTACCTCAATCGATATGTGGCAGACACGAACTCCACAAAGACCAACTCCACAATATGGTTGCAGTCACGGAAGAGCAGCCCAGTTTGTGACAAAGACGAACTTAGGGCAGAAGGAGAAATAAGAAGAACGCCCTGGGAGTCTTAAGGCGAACCACAATGTACTTCCAAAATCGATTCCCACCCTTTCCGGAACTCTTTCCTTTCCTAGATTTCTTCGACCTGTGAAAGCGAGCAAATGTTAAAACGAGGAACGCCTAATGTTAAAACGAAAGGACGTACCTCAATCGATAAGTGACAGAGACGAACTTCACACACACGAACTCCACAATGTGGTTGCAGTCACAGAAGTGCAGGCCAGTTTGCGACAAAGACGAACTTAGGGCAGAAGGAGAAAGAAGAAGAACGATAAGGTTCGAGCGCGCGGGTTCTGCAGAATCAGATTTTTAATATATAATGACAACAACATCGGTTTTTTAAAAATAACCGATGTTAAAAACAACTAGGTAACATCGGTTTTAAGAAAACCGATGTTAAAATCAACTCCATAACATCGGTTTTTACCAAACCGATGTTAACAACGACACACCAACATCGGTTTTTCCAAAACCGATGTTAACTACTCCATAGTAACATCGGTTATTTAAATAACCGATGTTAATATATAGTACTTAACATTGGTTTTTCTGAAACCGATATTAACTGTGTCTAATTATTTACAAAAATGCCACCGCGCTTTTGTTAACATCAGTTTTGTGAATAACCGATGTTAACCGTGCGATGTTAAATCTAAAAATTGTAGTAGTGAATATCGCAAAACACGATTGTGCTGCGTTTTAAAGGAAAAAAGAAGGAAAAATCAAGTAGTTCTTTTGGGGGACCAAAATAAGAAGCTAGGGCACAATAGAAGAGAGAAAACCCATTCACTTGGGGACCCCTTCCTCCATTTTCTTCCACATCTCTTGCTTTCCTTTTGTATTAGTAAGCCTCTCATGATAATGAGAGGCTAAACCACCCATTGTTGGGAGCTCAACTACCAAACACTCTTGATGTAATGATTCTAACTATTTAATGTTATTTTGATATTATTGTCTCCTTTCTATGCTTAATATCATGTTTATGGCTTGATCATCCATGCTCATATAGTGTTATAGGGTTTATGCATTGGAAAATGTTTATCCTCTAAGAACTTGAAAAGGACATCTAGGTAATCCATGTCTAGGGATAGAATGGTATTTTTAGCCTTATTTATGCATTTTTATTCTTAAATCAAATTATTTGATATAGCTTTTACAGGATTAGGGGTGAAATTAGATAATTTAGGCTCTTTCACATGAGGAATCATAGTTAAGGTATGTTAGTGGATGAAGGTAATAATCAAAATAACATTAATTAGTGAAAACACTTAATGTTCCATCAAAAGTGGTTGACCCATCACCTGTAACAAAATATTGATTTCTCACACATAATAGACATCAATGCTCAAGTAGTCAACCATATTAGACATATTAAAAGCGTATATTTCAATAAATTACGAATTAAATAAAAAAAATATTTTACAAGAACAAAATTAAAAATGGTTGACCCATCAATGAATGGATATTCCTTGTTAATGAAATCTGAATTTGGCCAGGCGATGTTAGTACCTATTTCAACTATACGAAAGAATGGTTGACCCATCACCTGTAACAAAATATTGATTTCTCACACATATTAGACATCAATGCTCAAGTAGTCAACCATATATTAATATCACTATCAACTTCCAGACGGAAAGAAAACTTAAATTTTTTGTCCTTAAGCATATAGTTATTTTTAAGTTTAATCACTACAAGAAAAAGTTAGAGCAGATTTGGTTCCGTCTTTGTTTTCTCTTTCTTTTTTTTTTTTTTGCAAATTTGGTCTCCTGTTACTTTAATTGTGTATTATATTTAATATTCAACTGAAATACTAATGTGGGAGTACAATAGAGTGACACATCAGCATGAATATATTGACATGGTAGACCAAAATTGCACAATTATAATAATGTAAGATCAAGTTCCGTTAAGCAGTGACAAGATAAAGGAGATTATTGACATGTAACACGGTCTCATTATATCAGGTCATTATTTTGAATTATATATTCAATCTTTACCATCGAATAGTAAACACCCTTCAAAAAAAATATCCGTTACGCAGTGACATGATAAACAGATTATTGACAAGTAACACAGTCTCGTTATATCAAGTCATTATTCAAGAACAGAAATATAATGATACGGATTAAAAGCGTATATTTCTGTAAATTACAAATTAAATACAAAAATATTTTACAAGAACAAAATTAAAAATGAGTAACTTAATTATGTTTCAGTGAAAGAAGGATCGAACCTGATATGCTCCAATCATGTGGATTACGATGAATCCGTTCCCCAGTGCAACCAACCAGAAGGGTTCGGTAAATCCAGTCAAGATGTTCCCAGGTGTGTTATCACCAAAAGCAGCATAGCCAAGGCCACTGCATAGCAAGAACAATATTGCCATTGCTGTGACCCCTAGCACGTTAGCCCTTTTCATTTGTTTATTTTCTGATGGATGGGACTTTAATGTGTCCTAAACAAAGCAGGGAATAATCAGATTCAGTGTCATAATTCCAATTTGCTAGAGATGCTTGCATCTCTTTATTTGCTAAGCTTTTATTAATGAAATATGATATATATACAACAATTCAAATAGAAATTTATATAATAAAATTTTTGTATTTTTCTTTCATCGTTATAACAATAAATAATGTACAAGAAAAAAATAGACACAAAAATTACAGTATAAACTGTTGTATAAATAACATTTTTCTTTATTAGTTTGCTAAATTAGTGGAAAATAAGTGAACTGTGTTTTACCATTATATCATAAATAACAGTAGCGTAAGTGCATGCAAGAGCTATGTTTCCCAATCCAATGAAAACCCTCAGAAGTTTATCCTCTGCAGGTAGTTTGGTTTCGGTCATGCTGGTTGTTGCTCCTTTTCCTGTACATATATTGCCAAAATGGCGATGTAAATACAAGTGTTTTTTTTATGTTACAAAACATCTTTCATGAAGCAAAAAAAAAAAAATACTAACAATCTCTCCTAACAATACTAACAATTAACATTTGCTTATAAAAAAAAGCAAAAACAACAAGTTTGATGTGATAACCAAATTCTAAAAATTGACAATTTAGAAGGGATTCCTAGAATCATAACTGTCTATTTTATAATGACAACTTGATCCATTTGAATTTTAGATTTATCCACAACTAGATTTTGGAGCTGGACCCCTTGCGCTGTTGCAAGATACATAGTGTAAGAGGCATGTCAACTTGAAGTTGTGCCTACAGAATTGCAATGAGAACATCTTCATCTATATTCTTATCCACTTTTGTTGCCACTGTCAAAGTTTTTAATTTTCCCCCCTATTTTCCTGCTTTCCAATTCCATCTTGCTGGTTTGACAACATAATTCCAAAGTTGAACCAGTAATTGAGAATGGGAACTCTTATCCAGAGACAAAGACTATTTCCACCCAAAATGGAAGTGAAGTTGGAACACAGGATAAAGATATTGTTGTGGAAGGCTTTGGTTCGGTTGAAGTATATGATCAATGGATTGCACCTCGAGTATCTGGAGGAAGTCCATAAGCCCAATATGAGGTAATGGCTCTTGTGAATTGTAAAAATTATAAAAAGGGTTGAAGCCTTTAATTGAATTCAAAATAACTGTTCACACTTCACAGCCCTTGTTTCTCCTACACAGATTGATTGGCTTAATAAGGTTTTCACAAGCAAATTAGCCCACAAATGCCCTTAATTACATACGAAAGCTTAAAACAAGCATGTGAAAACAAATTATGGAACCCGCAACCTTGCTTGACAAACCACCCTATATCTTTGAAGCTTAAACTAAAAGAACCTTAAAATAAGCTTAATTAACCTAACAAACTTATTAACTCAGTAACCTGGTTTCTTCGAAGTGAGATCAATGTCGTTCTTCACGAAGTGCCAGTTCGAGTCGCGAAGTTGCACTACTAAAAAAGGCAGAATCTACATCGGTGATTCTAAGACAGTTCTAAACAACCATCTTAGAATGATTGGCGGTGGCATTTTTGTAATAAATGCGAACATAACAACGACGTTTGTAGTTGACCGTCTTTAAATAATGTGTAAAGGTTTAACCAATGGCAAAGTTGTAAATTTTTGCTTTTATACAAAGACGGGTTTTAAATAAAACTCGTCTTTGTTTGGTTATTGATTTACTTTTTATTATTGACTTGCGAGCTCAGCCCCAATTTAGGTCACAACGACTCATGATACTCAGCCCCAATTAAGGGTTCAGAAGCTGGCGATGCTCCCACTCCCACCGATGTCACCACAACCCCCATGCTGCCACTGATGTCGCCTCCAGACAATGCCCGCGCGCGTGAACCTTACACGCCAGTGCCAGCACGTAAAGCAGCGTCGTCGTCGTGGTCGTCTCTCTCAGGCGGCATGGGGGGATGGCGAAGAGGTTGAAGAACGACATGGACAGAGTGGAAGGTGTGGAAGGGGTTCTGTATAGGGTTTTGGAGACATTGCCGATTGAGGTGCTAAATCAGATGAGGGCGTCGCCCAAGGATGACGCCATACCAGAGATAACAATGGCGGAGTTGACGGCCGCCGATGGGGTACTGTTTGGGTTTCCGATGAGGTACGGGTCGATGGCGGTGCAAATGAAGGCTTTCTTTGACTCCACGAGGCACTTATGGTAGGAGCATAAGCTTGTAGGGAAACCCGCTGAGTTCTTTGTTAGCACCGAAACTCTAGGAGGAGGCCAAGAAACTACTGTGTAAGATTTTCTTTTTTTCCTTGTTAGTGTTCTTGATTTGTGAATCTCACTTAAATTTTGAGCTTAATATGTGGCATGCATTGTGAATCACATTTTTAATCTTTATCAGCTAAGTTGAGTTGTTTATGTATGTTGTAGGGCCTTTCAAGGAGAAACGAAGCAATGAGCTTAAATTCTAATAGCTCAAAATCACATATAATTTTCACATTTGTCATTGAGTCTTTGTGTAAGGTACTGTCAAATTTTGTAATTCTACCTAACATTACCAGCAGTTGTGTATGGAAATTGTTGTTTTCCTAAGATTCAAGCCAGGTTTATATTTTCTCTGTTAGTTCTATTGCTAAACATGATTTTTTTAAACTGATGTTGCAGGGAACCACAAAGGGTTTCAATATCTCAAAAACTAGCAGAATCAACCTTATTGATCTTGCTGGATTGGATAAGGATGAAGTTGATGATGGAGAGCCAATGTCTAAGGGAAAGCAGATATGTAGATAAATCATCATCTCAGCTCAAGTAAGATGCAATGACTAAATTATTTCTTAGGGTGTGTTTCGGTAAACAAGTTATTAAGTACTTATTGAAGCCTATAAAAAAATAAAAATAAAAACTAAGTACTTGTTGAAGTGCTTATCATGTAAGCTGTAAGTTGTTTTTATAAGCTGCAATTGAAAAGAAAATAGGATTAACAATTTTCATATAAGCTGCAAGTTGTTTTTATAAGCTATCTTTGAGACTTTATTGAAATAAGCTGAAAATAATTTAAGGACACATTATTAGCTATATTCATAAGTTCTCCTGAATACTCACACAAGTGATTATGTCAGAAGATAAGCCTTAATAAGTTGTAAACAAGTTCTGCCAAACAGACCCTTGTTATTTAAAATTTCTACAGCCTGATTGGATGGGTTTTGCTGTTATGTAGGTTGAAACATAAAAATAACACATTACTCTTTCTTATTTTACTGCACTCAATGCACCTAAATTCTTGAAAGGGAAATTCATTGTCACAGACTGCACTCAATGCACTACCCAACTTTGATCTTGAAAAGCTCCAAATTCTTATAGCTTCAAAAGGAAAGTCGTTGTCACATATTGCACTCAATGCTCTTATGCAAAAGAGGAATGCTCTTATATCCATTATCACATTGAGGTTTTTGATGATGAAGGTAAGATTCATAGAGTATATACTATATAGCAATAGCATGCCTTTTGAGGACTACTTCCACCTTACGCTATATTGTGTATGTTAATTTAGTGTCATTGAGTTCACAAAGCAAACTGAGATTCACCTGACTTCTTTGCAATGCCATATAAAATACAGAAATTATATATATATATATATATATATATATATATATATATATATATATAAATCAGTTTTTTATAGTTAATTTCTAACTATTTTGATTTTCATCTCTATGTTAAAATAAAAAAAGTCCTCATAACACACTTCTTTACATGCATGTTTTCTAATTAATTGATTAAAATTTAGTGTATTACTAGAATTTATTTATAATTATTATAAATGAAATAATTTCATTTAATGTCGTCTTTAATTTTCTTATTTTAAAAATAAAAACATTTAGTATGTTGCTGGCCTTAATAAAAACTTGCAATTTAGTTTGTGCCTTTCCATATAAAAAAAATTTATAAACTCACGTGACTACAAGAGCCATATGCACGTGAGATATTTTTTAACGAAAAGCAATAAAAGCAAACCCGAACTAGTGAAGAGTGTTGCTAGGTGCACCCAGCAATTTGTGGGAAAAGACTTAAAAGCCCCTCAGGAATTTTTTAAAAAAATAACTCTCGCCTCTCTCTCTCTATCGCGCCTGCTTCTTCTTCTTTCTTCCTCGGACGGTTCTGCTTCTGCTTCTTCATTCTTCTGCTTCTTCTTCGAGATTATGCATCTTCTTCGTTCTTCTTCTTCACGCCGCGATTCTGCATCTTCTTCCCAAGTGAAGGCTTATTCTTCGCGTTTCTGCTTCTTCATCTTCGTTGCCGCCATTGTTGTCGGGATCAAGTGGAAAGCTTCTTCTTCGCGTTTTTGCTTCTTCTTTGAGTTTCTGCTTCTTCTTCGAGGTACGTTTCTCCTTCGCGTTTCTACTTCTTCCCCCATTGTTGCCGGCGATGGTGGAACCGCTATCGGGAAGTTGCTAGGCTGTTTACGGATCACATGATCCGTAAGCCTCTTACGGATCAAGTGGATCCGGAAGAGGCTTACGGATCAAGTGATCCATAAACTGTTTGTTAGTAGTTTACGGATCAACTTGATTCGTAAGTCTCTTACAGATCAACTTGATCCGTAAGAGGCTTACGCATTAGGTGATCCATAAATACTAACAAACAGTTTACGGATCACTTGATCCGTAAAAGTAACAGTTTCATTTTAATTGAAAAAATACCAAATATTTGATACATTGTGAGCTTTTTTTGAAATTAGGGTATTTTAATTTAGGGTATTTTAATTTAGACTGTACAATCATTGCCTGCAAATCAATGCTCCCCCTTTAATTAGGTATGCTTGCCTTATTTTGTTTTTGGTTGTTTCAATATTGTTGAACTTGAACATTGTAATTACTGACAATACTCCCCCTTTAATTAGCTTTTTTTGGTTGTTTCTTGGACGCATTAGAAAAAAATCTTGTCCCGATTAGCACCTAATATCCCTTTTTCATAGACATACATATTAGTTAGGATGCTCCCCCTTATATGATGAATAGAATAAAACACACATAAGTGGTTACATTTATGGGCCTATTTAGATAAACTTTTCTATATATATAGATATATCCTCTTTTAGGGAATTATCCAAATAGTATATATTGATTAGCATTTTTTTATCAGCAAAATAGGATATATATATATTGTCGCAACCTACCCTTCGGCGGGAGGGCGACGCGTGACTCGCGGGATGCGTGTTCCACGAAAAGAATACGCACGGAGTCGCCACCAACGTTTATTTGAGGAAAACGTCGGAAAAACCGGAAAAGACGTGATCTACGAACTTTTAAGTGAAAGGTTCGGGAGTTGTATTTACGCACGGGGAAGGTATTAGCACCCCACACGTCCGTCCCAAGGGACGGCAGCCTTTAATCTAATGTGCAAACATGACTTTGATTTTTACGTTCCATTTTATGTCCTTATATCCTTTATACCCTTTTTATATTTTTCCTTTTTTGTGGTCGACAAGGGTGTTTCCCTTTGCTCCTACGTATTCCTCAATTTGCGATGAGGAAATCAGACCTACGTAGTTCTTTCTTATCAAGTGATTCTTTTTTACTTTAAGAGGTGACCATTTTAAGGCGTTGGACCTTGAAAATGATCCATTTTACTTAGTAAGAAATTGAAATGACAAACTTCAAAAACTTATTTTTTATGGACGAGCTTGACTAGGCGAGTTGATTTTAGCCTTAGTTTCACCTTAGTTATTAGTCAATTCAATTAAGAATGAGAAATCCCAAAGAGAAAATGTCCAATTGATTTGCCGCTTTATTTTACTAAAAGATGTTTTTTGATTATTATATTATTATTTTACCTCTTTTTTTATTTCCAACGTGGTTACGGCACGACCGAACGGTCGGAATTCATTTTAACCGAAGTTAACGGATAATACAATTCAAACGTTCGGTGGAAATTTATTTTATTTTTAAGTTAAGCGAGGAATGACTTAAGTAAAATGGCTTAAGCACGTCAAGAGGGGGTATAAAAAGTAAACAAAATGAGAATAAAAATGCACGAAACACAATGTGGACCACTACGGGTACATAGAATGAATCGAAAAGCTTGGTTCAAGGTACTTACCCGTTGAAGATCGAAGAACGATGAAGAACGAACGAAGAACGTCGAAGAATGGTCGAAACCTTTGCGAAATTCCTCACGGAAAACGTTACGGAAACGTTTCGGAAGCGCCTCGGCTTAGATTTTCTTCACGGAAACAATTTTTCCAAGCAAATTCGAAAGAGAGAGAAGTGCCTAAGGGGCTGAACCCTTTTCCTTCTCACTTCCTCCCCTATTTATAGCAAAATAGGGGAGATGGATGCCGCCCAGCTCGCCCAGGCGAGCAGGGTTGCTTCCTCCAGAAGCAACAGCCTTCTAGAGGAATATTCTGGAGGGCCCAAGTGGACCTGGGTGTTATTTGCACCCCCATTTTTACTAAGTACACCACCCTCTGCATTTTTTTTTGTGATTCTTTTTCGTAAAGTTACGGAAACTTATGAATTTCGTAACGATACTTGTTTTCTTTCCGTAATGTTACGAGACCTTGTGGATTACATAATCATCCCCTTTTTGACTTACGGAACCTCACTTATTTGTGCAACGATGCTTCCATTTGATTTCCGATGTGTCACGGAACCTTACGGATTGTGCATCAATATTTTCTTTTGTTTTTCGACATGTCCCGGAATTTCACAAATTGCCTAATGATGGGTGTCAAGCACCTCACAAGGACCAAAGAAAAGTCGCATGTCATCAAGCAAAGGTCCCCGGACGAAATTAGGGTATGACAGTTGCCCCTCTTTACTTGTCTTTTATTGGAAATAAAAGGAAAGTAAAGATAAGACACTAATTTCGTTCCTCTCGGTTGACGAGAGTCGCGGGTGACCATAAAATTTCCGCATGCAAATGACTTGTTGTTCCCGGGGGAACAAAAGGTGCAGAAGACTATGTCAGTCCCTGCATGCTATCAAGCGTTCTGTCTTATAGATAGCAAAAGAATGTTTATACGGATAACCACTCGGGTATTTCCGCCCGTCAGCATGACTCAAAAGTCAGTATGACAGATCTTGTAAGTGCGGAAGATGATGTAAATCTCCGCATGTCATCAGGCCCGCCGCCTCTGGATGACAAAGGGTGCAGAATGACCAAATTTTGTCTCTGCGTGCCATCGGACACGACTGTGTCTAAATGGCAAAGGGGTGCGGATTGACCAAATTTTGTCTTCGCATGTCATCGGGCCCGCCGCCTCTGGATGACAAAGGGTGCAGAATGACCAAATTTTGTCTCTGCGTGCCATCGGACACGACTGTGTCTGAATGGCAAAGGGGTGCGGAATGACCAAATTTTGTCTCCGCGTGTCATCGGGCTCGCCGCCTCTGGATGACAAAGGGTGCAGAATGACCAAATTTTGTCTCTGCGTGCCATCGGACACGACTGTGTCTGAATGGTAAAGGGGTGCGGAATGACCAAATTTTGTCTCCGCGTGTCATCGGGCCCGCCGCCTCTGGATGACAAAGGGTGCAGAATGACCAAATTTTGTCTTTGCGTGCCATCGGACACGACTGTGTCTGAATGGCAAAGGGGTGCGAAATGACCAAATTCTGTCTCCGCATGTCATCGGGCCCGCCGCCTCTGGATGACAAAGGGTGCAGAAAGACCAAATTTTGTCTCTGCGTGCCATCGGACACGACTGTGTCTGAATGGCAAAGGGGTGCGGAATGACCAAATTTTGTCTTCGCGTGTCATCGGGCCCGCCGCCTCTGGATGACAAAGGGTGCAGAATGACCAAATTTTGTCTCTGCGTGCCATCGGACACGACTGTGTCTGAATGGCAAAGGGGTGCGGAATGACCAAATTTTGTCTTCGCGTGTCATCGGGCCCGCCGCCTCTGGATGACAAAGGGTGCAAAATGACCAAATTTTGTCTCTGCGTGCCATCGGACACGACTGTGTCTGAATGGCAAAGGGGTGCGGAATGACCAAATTTTGTCTCTGCGTGTCATCGGGCCCGCCGCCTCTGGATGACAAAGGGTGCAGAATGACCAAATTTTGTCTCTGCGTGCCATCGGACACGACTGTGTCTGAATGGCAAAGGGGTGCGGAATGACCAAATTTTGTCTCCGCGTGTCATCGGGCCCGCCGCCTCTGGATGACAAAGGGTGCAGAATGACCAAATTTTGTCTCTGCGTGCCATGGGACACGATTGTGTCTGAATGGCAAAGGGGTGCGGAATGACCAAATTTTGTCTCCGCGTGTCATCGGGCCCGCCGCCTCTGGATGACAAAAGGGTGCAGAATGATCAAATTTTGTCTCTGTGTGCCATCGGAAACGACTATGTCTGAATGGCAAAGGGGTGCGGAATGACCCAATTTTGTCTCCGCGTGTCATATGACCTCAGGGTCAGTATGACAGATCTTGTGGGGCGGCCGACAAAAGCAATGCTCTTGCTCCTACGTATCCTCCAATGAGGAACTCAGACCTACGTAGTTCTAGATAACTTGTGAGACTTGAAAAAGTCTCCACCGGAAGATGCTGACATCTCCGGAAAGGGCGCAGATGACCACATTGGCCTCTACTCATCAATCACACTGGGGGTCACTGAATGACGAGGTGCGGATAATTGTAAGGTGTCTCCGCGGGTTACCAGCTCTTGGGTCATGGGAACAAAAAGCGGTGCGGTCGACAAAAGCGAGGCTCTTGCTCCTACGTATCCTCCAATGAGGAACTCAGACCTACGTAGTTCTGGATAACTTGTGAGACTTGAAAAAGTCTCGGTGTTTTCTCCACTAAAATGCAAACATGCTTTAGCAAAGAGACAAACATTCCAACTGATTAGAGCAGCATATGCCTTTTTTTGAGTAAAAAAAAAAACAAAAAGAAACAATGCGTCTACCGGGGAAGGAGAGTCTGCTGATGAAACCCCCCCATAACCATAAATGAGATTTTGGATGTCAGCATTTCGTTTCTAAATGACCATTTAGAGGAAACACTGGGTTCGACAAAAATAGAAGAAAATCACTCAAAGTGTATCAATCTCGCACAGGTAAGTGTTTCATCCTAATTCCGAACCATAGATATGTCATGACTTGACTTTGCAAATTATTTCCTATCAAATCAAAAATTACATGCGTGATCATGGATCAATAGGACTTCCCTTGGGAATGGGTTCTTTTGGTGGGTTTTTCGGCTTTTGTGTGTTTTTGGCTTTTGATTTTTTTTGTTGGCTTTTTCCTTTTTTTGTTTTTGTTTAGTGCGGGGTGAAAAATTCGCCGACGCACAGGATTTTAGTTGGTAATCAAAGGGAGAAGACCACTTTAGGTCATGGTTTCCTTTTCTTTCTTTTGTTCATTTGGTGACAATTTTGTATTGTTCAAATATCGTCTGGTCCAAAGACCTCTCTGCACATTTCTTCTGTTTTCTTTCGATCCTTGATCAGGAGCTTTCTTTCCTTCTTCTTCTTCTTTTTTTTCTTTCTCCCATTCTTTGATTGGGAATTTTCTTTCTTTTCTTTTTGCTTTCTCCCACTCTTTGATTGGGAATTTTCCTTCTTTCCCCTTTTTTTTGCTTCCGAGGGTAAAGATTGACATTCTCACCCTGGGTCAAGGTTTATGGTGAGTCAGGATTTTGGCTCAAGGTTTGTAGAATGGCTAGACATGATACATGCCGGGGTTTGGTTTGGCTCAAGGATAAAAGGGATGACCCACATTTTTCCATGACACAAATGCAAAAATGATGATTTGGAAACTTTATGCAAAACTGGTCATGCATGCACCTATGCGGACACTCAAGTGTCAAATTTTTATGGTCATGTGATGCTAGGGCTCAGGATTCATTTCCTCTATTTTAAATCAACCCAATGTTTCCAAAATATGTTCTTTTATCAATTTGTGCATTCATCCGAGTCCATTTCGGGCGTCCGGGGAAATTTCATAGCATTCACCCTTCAGGTGTACACATTTTTCCAAAAACTAGTTATGATCAGTGAATTTTTTCAAAGAAAAGTTGGAAGTCATCTCTTTTCAAAAGCATGTCGGTTTTTCAGCTAGACAACTTATTTTTCTTTTTCCATCGTTTTTTCTTACTTGCTTTCTTTTCCCTTATTTGCTCTCTTTTTCTTTACTTGCTCTCTTCTTTTCTCATTTGCTCTCTTTTCCTTTACTTGCTCTCTTCTTTTCTCATTTGCTCTCTTTTTTTCTCATTTGCTCTCTTTTCCATTTCATTTTTTTCTTTTCTATTTTTATTTTTATCATGATTTTTGTTTGTTTTACATATATTTTTTGGACGATGTTCCTAAACGAAGAACTCTACACGGTTCCAGAATTTCAAACATCATCGATAGTAATGATATATAAACACTAACGCAACAATCCAAACAAAAATGTATGCGCTGTACAAATGACAATCGAAACAACAAAAACAAACATTAGTCTCTCAAATCAAAACAATAACATAACATAAAAATGATAAAAGAAATATGAAAGAAAACATGAATCTTGGGGATCTCCCAGTCATGTATCTCCACTCCCTCCCAAGAAGTCAAGCAAATCGGCCATCTCCTCGTCCTCGTGGGCCTCTTCTCCATCGTCGGGAGCTTCTGGGGGCGCCTCTCCCGCTTGGGCCTCGGGCCAATCTCCGGGCCATGCAACCTCTGCCCTGAACTGGTTTGGAGTAGGGCATGAAAAAGAAGCGAAGCCCTGGCTCTGCATGCTGAGGCTCATCTGGTACAGACAATCATGGGTCTGTACATGTGCTCGGTGGTTGGCCGCCTGCTGGCGAACCAAATGCCGTAAATACTGCTCCATGTCAAATGACCCAGCCTGGCTAGCCTGATGAGGTGGTGGGGGCGCGCCTACGGCCTGTGGAGCATCACCCTGAGCCTGTCTCTGGGTACAGTACTTCTCAATAAAAGCCCGGGTGATAGGCGGCCGAATCACCTTGGTAGGTGCAACGGGGACTCCGAACGACTGGCAGAGTCCTGTGATCAGTGCGGGAAATCCCAGGGCCCTGTTGGACTTATCTGGATCCAAAGGGTGCCTGGTAGGCTCCATACCTGCAAAAATATAAATGGCATCAGCGATTAACTGAGCCACATAGATGCTCATCCGCGTCAGGATGGCGTACACCAGCTGACACTTCGGTAGGGGGAGGTCGGAATTATGATCGCTGGGCAGGATGTTGCTGAGGAGCAACGTCATCCATATCTGGGTCAGGGTGGTCATGTTGGTGCGCATGATTCGCACTCGCCTCCCTGCAACAGTCCGGGCAAAATCCTGCCCCGGTATACATAGCAGTTGGGCGATGGCCTCCTCATCGAACCCATCAGACCGGTTCCTCCTCTGGCCATACTCGCACTCCTGGCCCTCTTCCAGCACTAACGGATATCCCAGGAGCTGACCGATAGCATCTGCATCGAACGGAATCCACTGACCCCTTACCCAGGACCTCATGTCACGCACGCCCTCCTCTGTTGGCCAAGCATTGGCATAAAACTCAAGGACTATTTCTGGATCGAACATGGCCATGGGAGTAACCAGTGATGTCCACCGTCGGCGCCCTATTTCCTCCTGGAAATCAGTATACTCGTCGTCCCTGAGCTGGACGCGTCGCTCCCGGAGAAACGACCATCCCTTGATGGCCTCAAAGCGCTGCTGGTGTACCGCGCTCCTAAAACGATGACTGTCATACTCAGGAGCGGAACTAGTTCCTTCGGTCGCCTTATCCTTCCTGGACCTCTTTGAGGCATGCTTCCTCGGGGCCATTTCCTGCGAGAGCAAACATTTGGAAAGTTAGTTTTACCAAGAAATGCTACTCTTAAAACAAAAAACGGCATACAACATACAAACATCAATGTAAATTTAGAGTAAACTTATGCACATACTTCTTTACGAACGTTCACTCGCACAAGACATTCTTATAACTAATAAAAATACACCCATGTACAATCAAGGCACATCCATTACCTAGATTATTTATATGTACTTCCAAGGTGTATTTGCTACCTACATCACATGCACTTCCTTGGCTAAATTTACATACATGCATACTCAAAGCATTTGGGGTACCAAAAATTGCACATGTGCACATTCCGGTATTTCTAATATTTTTATGCATATACAAACTTTGTGATGAATCTTGGCTATCTACACAATAAGGTGATACATTTCATGCTTTATTCAAGTGTTTTTGCTATCTAAAGCCACATGCGAATTCAAGTATATTTCCTTTTGCTGACTAAAATTGTATTCAAATTAAAAGGTATATTTTTTTTGTAATGTATTTTCTTTACATAACATGCAATATGTATATATTTTTTTGTGAGACATTTTGACTACCCAAAATTTCATGTACATACACCCTAGTATTTTGCTATCATATCCAAAGTGTAAATTGCCAAAGGTATTTTGCTACCTATTTTAAACCTACACATTTATGATGAGCAAAATTCCTAAACATCTAGACGTAGGGAAATTATTGTAACGTGGCCCATAGCTGATTGCTGGCCAAAAAGGGTAACTTTACCCAATATGCACCTCCTCTTGTGTTCTTTTGCATAAAACTTTGGTTCCCAGGCCTAGGATATATGTGGGGCAATTACTCTAACCTTTTTCGGGAATGAATGCATGTCCCAACAAATAGAAAATATGTGCAAACCAAAATGCCCCATGGGTTGTTTCCTTACAAAGGTCACGCGCTAATGCCATTGAGGCATTTCACCGAACACTTGGTGGGCGCGCGTTTAGGTATCAATAGCAAGAGAATAGGGACAATGTGGCATGTCCCATTGCTTCAAAATGCATTATAGGCCTAGGGCCATCCCATA
Organism: Glycine max; assembly: GCF_000004515.6. NCBI lineage: Eukaryota > Viridiplantae > Streptophyta > Magnoliopsida > Fabales > Fabaceae > Glycine > Glycine max. Next base: position 25,746,758 of record NC_038250.2, read on the forward strand.
CAAACCCCCAATCCAAACCAATCAAGCAAGAAAACAAACCAAAATTGCCCCACATATTTGAGCACATTCCCACATTTTAGAGCACCAAAAGGAGATCAAAATACACCAATGAAAAGCTAGAAAGCTTAGGGATGGAATACTTACTTGTTGGTGATGAACAAAAGTGCGAAACGGAATCAAAAAATGCGAAAAATGATGACCCTAGGGCTGCAAACTCGTAAATCCCGTGGGTATGGCTTTTGGAAGGGGGGAAAAGAAGTTTTTGAATGCAAAAACGTCCCCCCTTTCGTCATCCTTATATTTTGGTGCAGGGGTGGCTCGCCCAGGCGAGCTAACCTGCATTTTTTTTTTTTGAGGGGAACATTAACCATGTCCCCTCCTTCCTCATGGATTAGCGTCTTGCCTAACTTGAACTTACTTAAGTTAGAATTAGGCGTTGATTACTTATTTTTAAAACAAACAAATAGTAAAAGAAAACTGCGAATACAAAGGATACGGGGCTGCCTTGCAGCGACGTTCTCTGCTTGTTTAGCGCGGGGAAGGGGCGACGATCAGTCGGTTTTGACCCCGTCCCCACTTGCATCCGTCCCCGTGTACCTGCAAGTAAGAAACAACCAGGTATGGCCAATCCTGACCGCGTCGTTGTCTTACCTTGGGTTGGTTTCTGTTGTTCATGTTTGGTCCCCACCCCAGAAGGTAGCTCAAGATGATCCTGCCCCTGTTTTACCACAACAATATGCATGCGTATGCATATGCAGGAATGTTTTCAAATGCAACAAATTTGAGCGAAAGTTGGTTTAGGTTCAATTTTAATTAAGCGCTTGGGGCATCCCATGAACCGAGCGGAAGGGCTCAGGTGATCACAAATCAATGCAAGGTTTGAAACCAAGGTGAGGACTAAAGCCTCGAATCCACGTTCATTTCTTTGAAAGATTGTAACGAGAGATACAGTAAACGGGAAATCCGTGGGGGAAATCCAGAAAACGCATAAAGATAAAGAACATGCAGCGATGTCCTTAATTGCCCCAGATTCTAAGCATAATATCGCTTGACGACATCAGAATTCACGGGTGAAGGTAGCTCTTCGCCATCCATGTTGGTAAGCACCAGGGCTCCTCCGGAAAAAGCCCTCTTCACAACAAAAGGCCCTTCGTAGTTCGGGGCCCATTTCCCTCGATTGTCCTTGACAGCATGGGACATTTTCTTTAGCACAAGGTCTCCCTCATGGAACTTACGCAAGCGTACTTTCTTGTCGAATGCACTCTTCATTCTTTGCTGGTACACGCGCCCATGACTCATGGCCGTTAAGCGCTTACCCTCGATGAGGTTGAGCTGGTCATAGCGCGTTTGAGCCCACTCTGATTCCTTTAATCCGGATTCTGCCAAGATCCTTAATGACGGGACTTCTACCTCAAACGGTAACACAACCTCCATCCCATATACCAATGAAATGGCGTTGCCCCAGTTGACGTTCGCACAGAAGTTCGGTAACCGTGTAACGCGAATGGGAGCATTTCGTGCCAATCCTTGTATGACACGGTCATCTTTTGGATAATCTTTTTGATATTCTTATTGGCCGCCTCCACGACTCCATTCATCTTTGGCCGGTAGGGTGTGGAATTCTGATGCTGGATTTTAAACTCCTCGCACATTTCCCCCATCATCTTGTTATTCAGGTTGGTGCCGTTGTCCGTGATAATCTTCCTTGGCAAACCATATCGGCAGATGATCTCTTTCTTAATGAACCTGACCACCACACCCCTCATGACGTTGGTATAGGAAGCTGCCTCGACCCACTTGGTGAAATAATCTATCGCTACGAGGATGAAGCGATGACCATTCGAGGCCTTGGGCTCAATGGCCCCGATGACATCTATTCCCACATGGAGAAAGGCCAAGGGGCGGACATGACATTCAAAGGATGTGGTGGGGCATTGACATTATCTGCGAATGCTTGACATTTGTGGCATTTCCTTACATGGACACAACAATCACTTTCCATGGTAAGCCAGTAATAACCTGCTCTTAGGATCTTCCTGGCCATAGCATGCCCGTTGGCGTGCGTTCCAAACGAGCCCTCATGGACTTCCTCGATCATGTGATTTGCCTCCCTGGCATCCACACACCGCAGGAGTGTCATGTCGTGATTTCTCTTATACAGTATGCTTCCGCTCATGAAGAAACCGGCTGCCAACCTTCTCAATGTCCTCTTATCATTGTCGACAATCTCTGGCGGGTATTCTTTGCTTACGACATATCGCTTGATGTCGAAATACCAAGGCTTTCCGTCCCGTTCCTCTTCTACTTGGCAACAATGCGCGGGTTTGCCACGACACCAAAATTCAATGTAGGGTAGATCCCCGTGCGGCGTTAGCTGGAACATAGACGCCAAAGTAGCAAGTGCATCCGCCATTTGATTTTCCTCGCGGGGAACATGATGGAAGGAGATCTCATCGAAAGTTTTAGCCAATTCCTTGATATAGGCTTTGTAGGGTATCAGCTTGGGATCTCTAGTTTCCCATTCCCCTCTCAGCTGATGGATTACCAATGCCGAGTCGCCGTACACCTTGAGTAGTTTGACATTGGAGTCAATCGCTGCCTGGACGGCTAGGGCACATGCTTCATATTCGGCCATGTTGTTGGTGCAGTCGAATCCTAGCCTGGCTGTGAAGGGTACACATTGATTGTCCGGAGAGACCAATACTGCCCCAACGCCATGGCCTAGAATGTTTGACGCTCCGTCAAACCATACAGTCCATTTTTCCCGTTCTTCGTCCAATTTTTCCTCAAACAAGGCCATGATGTCCTCATCCGGGAATTCAGGATGCATGGGCTGATAGTCGTTAAGAGGCTGTTGGGCCAAATAATCTGCTAAGGCGCTTCTTTTATCGCCTTTTGGGTGACGTAGACTATATCAAACTCGGATAGCAGGACTTGCCACCGGGCGATTCGTCCCGTGAGAGCTGGCTTTTCAAAGATATACTTAACCGGGTCCATCTTGGATATCAACCAGGTAGTATGGCTTAGCATGTACTGCCTTAGGCGATGGGATGCCCATACTAAAGCACAACACATTCTTTCGAGCAAGGAGTAATTCATCTCACAGGTCGTGAACTTCTTACTTAGGTAGTAAACAGCGCGCTCTTTCTTCCCGGATTCGTCATGCTGCCCCAGCATACACCCCATTGACTCGTCCAAGATTGTCATGTACAAAATGAGAGGCCTTCCAGGTACTGGTGGCATAAGCACGGGAGGATTCATAAGGCACTTCTTGATCCTTCCAAAAGCTTATTGGCAATCCTCATTCCAGCGATCAGTTTGGTTTTTGCGTAAGAGTTTGAACAACGGCTCACAAATGGCGGTGAGCTGCGATATGAATCTGGCAATATAATTCAAGCGTCCCAGGAAGCCCCGGACTTGTCTCTCAGTACGGGGTTCTGGCATCTCAAGGATAGCCTTCACCTTTTCGGGGTCTACCTCTATCCCTTTCTGGCTTACAATGAAACCAAGTAATTTCCCTGATTTGACCCCAAAGGTACACTTAGCGGGGTTCAACCTTAATTGATACTTCTGAAGCCTTTCGAACAACTTTCGCAGGTTGACAAGGTGTTCTTCCTCGGATTTAGATTTAGCAATTATGTTGTCCACGTAGACCTCGATCTCTTGATGCATCATATCATGGAACAAAGCTACCATGGCCCGTTGATAAGTTGCCCCGGCATTCTTGAGTCCAAAGGACATCACCTTGTAACAGAACGTCCCCCATAGGGTGACGAAAGTAGTCTTTTCCATATCCTCGGGCGCCATCTTTATCTAATTGTAACCGGAGAAACCGTCCATGAAGGAAAATAAAGCGAAATTGGCCGTGTTATCTACGAGGATATCGATGTGTGGTAAAGGAAAATTGTCCTTGGGACTGGCTCGATTCAGGTCCCGATAATCCACACACATTCGTACTTTCCCATCTTTCTTAGGGACCGGTACGATGTTGGCAACCCATTCTGGATACCGAGCGACGGCCAGAAAACCAGCGTCAAATTGCTTCTTCACTTCTTCTTTTATCTTCAAGGATGTTTCGGGCTTCATCCTTCTCAGTTTCTGCTTTACCGGGGAACACTCGGGATTTAGAGGTAATCGGTGTTGTACAATGTTAGAAATCAAACCGGGCATATCTTGGTATGACCAAGCAAAGATGTCTCGGTAGTCTTTTAGCAGGATTATTAATTCTTCACGGATAGGTGCGGTAATACCTGTGCCTATCTTTACTTCCCTTTTTCCACTGCCAATTCCCAAGTCTACTAGTTATGTTTCTTCTTGATGAGGCCCCATTTCTTGGTCCTCATGGGCGACCATTCTTTCTAATTCTGGGGGAAGTCCCACATCCTCGTTCCCTTCATCTTCCGTTTGATTCGTTTCTTGCTTGAAGTTGATAAGCGGGTCCCAGGTATTAGTACCTTCGGGGGTCTCGTCATCGGATCTGCCGTTTCAGAAATAAAGAAGTAAACATGCAAATGAATGAGAATGGGTAGAGACGTAGGAACAGATGAAGAAAGATCCTTGTATTATAAATTCAAAAACAAAAGACACAAAGCCTTAACAAAAGGAAAAACTCTAAAGCCTAGGCCCAACTATAGAGCTTTTAAAACCGTAAAGGTTTACATTATGCTTGTTGCGTAAATGCCGGGGCGTTCCTCCACTTGCCAATTTCCCAGCTGGAAATCAGGAGGGCATGGTCGTACCAAATCCAATGCACTCGGAACATCATCTTCGCATATCGCGACCACTTGACCTTTGTCTCCCAGACCCACGCTTATAAAGCTTCTACTTATGTGGCAGGGCGGGCTTCCTTCACTTTCTTGTCTCCAACGCGAGCTTTGACCACTGCTCTTCCTTCCCGCGATGCTTCTTTTCATATCCGCCTGAGTGGGCTTATAGCCTAAACCATACTTCCCACGATTTCCTTTGGCATTTATCAGGCTAGTCATGCCGCCGTTGTCCTTGCCTAAACCCATTCCGGGTTCGTAACCGTTCCCTAACATAACTCGGGCCATCATTACTGCTACATCGGACAGGCAAGGCTGCCCAGAGAAGAAGTCCACGGAGGAAATGCTGACCACCTCAAAAGACTGGAAAGCGGTTTCTAACGATTCTTCTGCGGCTTCCACATAAGGCATAGAGGATGGGCAGCTCACCAAGATGTCTTCCTCGCCTGACACGATGACCAAGTGCCCCTCCACTACGAATTTCAACTTTTGGTGGAGTGTAGAGGGCACAACTCCCACTGAGTGGATCCACGGGCGCCCCAACAGACAACTGTAGGGGGGGTTAATATCCATTATTTGGAAGGTGACTTGACAGGTGTGAGGGCCTATTTGTACCGGGAGATCGATCTCTCCCCTAACCTCTCGGCGAGTGCCGTCGAAGGCACGAACCACCATTGAACTCAGTTTTAAGTGGGAAGCATTAAATGGTAATTTCTCCAAAGTGCTCTTAGGCATCACGTTTAAACTGGAGCCATTATCGATGAGCACTTTGGCTACGACATGGTCCATACACTTGACTGATACGTGCAAAGCCTTATTATGCCCTCTCCCCTCGGCGGGGATTTCTTCTTCGGCGAAGGCAAGATAGTTGTTGGCAGTGATATTGTTGACCAGCCCTCCGAAACCTTCTACCGAGATATCTTGGGCCACATGGGCCTCGTTCAGAACTTTTACTAGCAGAGCCCGATGAGGCTCGGAGCTCATAAGTAACTCCAACAGCGAGACCCTAGCCGGAGTTTTGTTGAGCTGTTCGATAACCTTGAATTTGCTCTGCTGAATTATACGGAGGAACTCGCTGGCTTCCTCTAGCGACACCTCCTTTTTACCATCCTTCTTCTCCGGAAGGCCTTTTGCCGGAATATCTTTATTCGAAGCGTGGGGTGCTTCGCCATCTTGTTCCTCCACCACTTTTCCTTTTCCCTTGACGTCCGCGGGTTGGACTGGTAGGTCCGGAGGCACGAACACACGACCACTACGGGTCACACCACTCAGTCCCGTGATATTTTTTACTTTAGCTGACAGCGAGCTGACGTCGGTGGCTTCTTCTTCCTTCTCCCTCGGAGGTGTATATCTCCATGGTACTGCGTGGCTACTTTGGTATGGGAAAGGAACAGGTTTAGCTGCTAAGGGGTGTCTGGGTTTTTGCGAAGCTGCGCTTTTAGTGAAGTATATCACCAAGGGTTTGGGCTTCGCAACACTGCTCCCATCTGTGGACTGCATGCATATATGCTGCTCTTCTTTTCCTTCACTGCCGACTTCCAGTCGACCTTGATCTATCATCCGCTGTAACAATTCCTCTACTCCCAAACACGTCTCCATGTCATGCAGCTCGCCGGAATGCAGCAAATAGGAATCCTCCTTACACCCACTATGGAGAATCACACCTCCCTTTTGTAGGGCCTCAAAGATAAACCTCCTAGGGGTTGCCACATCCCTTAAAGGTTTAGACTCGCGCGGTCTATCGGACTCAATGGCGTTAATTGCTCCCCCTACATGATTGGCGAGCGGGTTGGTTCGCACATTGGGCCGATCCTCTTGGAAGGTCAGCCATCCAGCGTCCATCAAATGTTGGACCTTGTATTTAAGGGCCAAGCATTTTTCAACGGAATGTCCCGGGACACCCCCATGGTACTTGCAAGTTGCATTAGGGTCATACCACTTTGGGAAAAGGGGTTGGAGGACCCTTCCGGGAGTTACCACGGCCAAATGATTGGCGATGAGGGATGGCAAGAGGTCTTCGTACGTCATTGGGAGTGGGGTGAATTCTTGAAATGGCCTCGGAGGGAAGTTCCTTGTCGTGTTGGAATTACCGGCCGGGCGAGTCGTGTTCGGAGTTGGAACTTGGGGAGCTTCCCTCTGGGTGGGTGCCTTAGGCTGCACGGGTGTTGAACTAGAGGCGTTCCCGGTATGAGCCGAGAAGCTCGGGTGATGTTGCGCGTACTGATGGGTACCATGAGGTGTTTGCTGGGGTTTGACCCACGCGGGTGTTGAAGAGACGGCATGGGCATCTCCTTCCTTCCTTTTAGCCCCTGTTGCCCCGATTCTTTTGGCATTCGCACTCGTGGAGGAAACGTAATCAAACTTTCCTCTTTTCAATCCTACCTCGATTCTTTCCCCGGCGAATACTAGGTCCGCAAAGCTGGACGGCATATAACCTACTAGCTTCTCATAGTAGAACACTGGCAGAGTGTCTACCATCATGGTGATCATCTCTCTCTCAACCATGGGAGGAGCTACTTGTGCCTCCAAATCTCTCCACCGCTGTGCGTATTCTTTAAAGGTTTCACCCTCCTTTTTGAACATATTTTGCAATTGAGTGCGGTCGGGAGCCATATCGGAATTGTACTGATATTGCCTTAGGAAGGCAGTAATCAGATCCTTCCAAGTACGGATACGGGAAGCTTCCAAATTAGTGTACCACACTACCGCGGCTCCGGCCAAGCTATCTTGAAAGAAGTGTATTAATAGCTTCTCATCCTTAGAGTGTGCGCCCATCTTGCGGCAGTACATTTTGAGATGGTTTTTGGGACAAGTCGTCCCTTTATACTTGTCGAAGTCCGACACTTTGAACTTCGGGGGAATAACAACATCGGGTACTAAGCAAAGATCTGTCATGTCTGCGAACGGATAATCCCCAAATCCTTCCACGGCTCTCAATCTTTACTCGAGGAGATCAAGCTTCCTCTTTTCTTCAGTTGTCGGGGACGATCCTTCCGTGAACAAAACTATTGGTTGTGTTGCGATGTTGGGCTGAGGCAACATGCTGGGTGCCGGCCCTTCGGGGATCGGGGGATAGAACTCGAAATCCCTTCGAGCATAGTCTTGAGGGTCTTTGTGGACTTCTTCGGGCTGTTGAGGAGGCTCTCTTTCAAGGACGGGAGAAGCAATATGGCCCGCATCGTCTTGCAGGACGGGTGGTGAGTAGTTGGGCGGCAATCCATAAGGGTAAGCCGCTCGGTTGTATCCCAAGTGAGGGCTGCCATCGTGCCCCAGTGTGTCCCTTCCCCGTCCTACTATGTTTGAGGGAGGATGGTGCGCAGTTGCCAAGAGAGTCGGGTCTGCTTCGGCAGCCGAACTGATAGCGGCAGCGGTGGCCGCGTTCTTCTCCATGAGCTGCCTCATACCTAACAAGGCCTCCATCATGGAGGCCATTTGTTCTTTCAGAGCCGACATGTCGGCTTTCATCTGTTCCTATGTCTCCTCTTGATCACCCATCGTTCTAGATTTGGATCTGGTGCGATAGGGATGCCTTGTGGCACGTTTAGTTATGGTTTTTTTCCCTAAAAAACCAAACGTGAGGAGTGGGTAAGAAAGAAAATGTATGCTAGAGATGAAATCTAGGAGTGATTTGATTTGCACAAGCTTTTTGGAGTAGAAACATGGGACCAACTCATTTTATTTCAAAAAGAAAGTCGTATCTAGTCAAGGTCTGAGAGACCATACAAGTTTCCTAACGATTTCTAATTATGTGGGCCATTAAGTCTATCATATGCTGACAATAGCCGAGAAGCCCATGAATCTCTTCGGGGGCGGAGTAGGTGTCTGCCATCGCCTTGGCCTTGGCTAACAAGCGGGGAAGTTCTTGACTCCCGTTCAAGGTAAGAGCAAACCGATCCATCCACATGGTTGCCTCTTGGTGTAAAGAGTCGATCACCCTTCCTCTAGCCTCTTTTTCCGCATATACTTGAGCATACTCGTCCGCGATCCTATGCTCGTGGGCCATGGCTAGACCTAACTCTTCTTGGTACTTGGCGATGATAGCTAGCATGTTGGTCTCCGTCTCGGATAAACGCTGAGACAAGCTTCTTTTGGACCTTGAACAAGCAACTAACTCCTCTTTCAGAACCATGCTATGTGCTCGCGACTGGTCCCTCTCTTCCCTTCGCAGCTTGAGTTCACTATTGCTACCCCACAGAGCTCCACGAAATTTATTCCGGCCATACTCTTCCTTGCGAGCCCTCTTGGTCTCTTGTTCAAGGGCTCTTGCGATAGTTGCCTTCTCTTCCCGTAACCCGGCACACTCCTTCCGAATGTGTGTAGCGGCCAACTTGAACTTCTCCTTGGCAAGTTTCGCCTTTCCTAACTCGCTTTTGAGAGCTTGGACTTCTTCGTCCTCTTCTGGTGCTTCAAAACTTTCTTCGCTGACGACTTTTAACTTGGTGAGCCAATCTAAACCTCGTATATGAACTTTTAACCATTCATGGTACCCACCAATGATGCCATTAGGAATGCCCCTAAGTTCTTGATCTTTCCTTAACGGGGTTTCCCATGCCTTATGGATTCTTTGTATAGCCTTGAAATTTTGTGCGCCGAAATCCCTTACAAGGAAAGGAGACATGCTTTCTTCCGTCGGTGCTCCCCTCATGGGGTACCCTAGTTGTCTTATAGCGAGCGCGGGATTGTAGTTAATACAACCCCTCGTTCCTATCAGCGGAATGTTTGGGTATCCTCCACATGAGAAAAGGACTCCTTCTTTTCCTTCCTTCCATCGGGGGAACCAATTGATTGCGCTACTCTTTTCGCACCTTCGGTCAAATGTGTCAAATAGATCTGCCAAGACAGCTACCACCGGACTTTCCTTGCTATGGTGGTATGCAAGGAAAGCGTCGATTGCTGCTAGGTCCACCAAACCATCCACGTTTGGAAAGAGGACGACCCCAAAAATTAGCAAAGCTAACACATCCATAAACGGGACCCAATCTCCTTGATTGGCCATACCCCTCGCCTTGTCTTCTAGGTACCTCCGTGGTAGGCCCGCTATGCCGTTCCGAGTCTGTTTTATGCGGTCCAAACCTCTTGCTGAATCCTTGACCACAGTTGCGATTCTGCTCAAAGAGGGGAGACACCCGGAGGAAAGGTATGGTTTTCTTCCCCCGAGAGGACACCCTAGAATTTCCTCAAATTCTTCAATGGTTGGTACCAATTGGAAGTCTCCGAATGTGAAGCATCTCAAAGGCTGGTCGTAGTATTGGGTGAGTGATGCAATGGCTTCTATGGATACCTCTGCTAAGGTCAACTCTAAGATCTTTCCGTAAGTCTTGCGGAAGGCTTGCATTTGGAGAGGTCCCATCAACCGCCCTAATTCCTTGATGCTGGTGGTATCTAGGCTTTTAACCTTGACTTGGTAAAACCTCTTGCCGGTTTGATTTGTCCCCATGCTTACTAAAGTGAGACAAAAATCTGGTGCAAATCAAAACTCCGATATCTCATGGGTGGAATGGATGAATGCATGAAGGAATGCATATAACACAGATGCAATCTAGGAATGCGGGGGTCCGGGGAATTTGTCCCCTTCTTAGATACAACGTCTAGGGGTAGCAAAGTGCCCCAACGTACGTTTTTAAGAAGGCGACACGGACCCTCCGTTGGTTTGTTTACAGAAGGGATCAAGACAGAACCCATATGCGATGCCTATGCAAAAGACACAATGCGGGAATGTACACAGTATGACAATATTCACTGAACATAAGCAAAAGGGTATATGATACTTATGCATGGCAAGGTGAAAAATGGCACGCAGCGTGTTTGCTCCGTGCCCCTATTCAAGGGACCTATAAGGGAGAGAGCTAACTAGGCTTTTAGTGATAACCCCCAAGGTGGTCATATCCCTCTTGATGGTTTCTAGAGGTATCATTCTCTTCGAAGAACATATTGCAGCAGTAGGGACTACTAGCAACAATAAGTTTTCAAAGAGAAAAGCTCTAGATGAGGGTTCACTGTAATCAAGCAAGTCGGAGACCTAGCATGATCACAGATTCACCTCCACTCCTTATGTTCCCATGAACCCGAGTATAGGGCCCTTTTTCATTCACAGTGTGTGCAAATAGTGTTGGTGTTTGTGTGCATCAAATGAATAAATATTTACTTCATGCATACATTTAAAAACGCACTAAAAGCAACAAAGAGTTTATATACACAAGTACATAATGAAGGAAAACAAACAAAGGAGTAAGTCATGGTAAAACATTGCACAAGATTAAATGGCCTAACTCTCTAAAAACAGTCCCCAGCGGAGTCGCCAACTGTCGCAACCTACCCTTCGGCGGGAGGGCGACGCGTGACTCGCGGGATGCGTGTTCCACGAAAGGAATACGCGCGGAGTCGCCACCAACGTTTATTTGAGGAAAACGTCGGAAAAACCGGAAAAGACGTGATCTACGAACTTTTAAGTGAAAGGTTCGGGAGTTGTATTTACGCACGGGGAAGGTATTAGCACCCCACACGTTCGTCCCAAGGGACGGCAGCCTTTAATCGAATGTGCAAACATGACTTTGATTTTTACGTTCCCTTTTATGTCCTTATATCCTTTATACCCTTTTTATATTTTTCCTTTTTTGTGGTCGACAAGGGTGTTTCCCTTTGCTCCTACGTATTCCTCAATTTGCGATGAGGAAATCAGACCTACGTAGTTCTTTCTTATCAAGTGATTCTTTTTTACTTTAAGAGGTGACCATTTTAAGGCATTGGACCTTGAAAATGATCCATTTTACTTAGTAAGAAATTGAAATGACAAACTTCAAAAACTTATTTTTTATGGATGAGCTTGACTAGGCGAGTTGATTTTAGCCTTAGTTTCACCTTAGTTATTAGTCAATTCAATTAAGAATGAGAAATCCCAAAGAGAAAATGTCCAATTGATTTTCCGCTTTATTTTACTAAAAGATGTTTTTTGATTATTATATTATTATTTTACCTCTTTTTTTATTTCCAACGTGGTTACGGCACGACCGAACGGTCGGAATTCATTTTAACCGAAGTTAATGGATAATACAATTCAAACGTTCGGTGGAAATTTATTTTATTTTTAAGTTAAGCGAGAAATGACTTAAGTAAAATGGCTTAAGCACGTCAAAAGGGGGTATAAAGAGTAAATGAAACGAGAATAGAAATACACGAAACACAATGTGGACCACTACGGGTACATAGAATGAATCGAAAAGCTTGGTTCGAGGTACTTACCCGTTGAAGATCGAAGAACGATGAAGAACGAACGAAGAACGTCGAAGAACGGTCGAAACCTTTGCGAAATTCCTCACGGAAAACGTTACGGAAACGTTTCGGAAGCGCCTCGGCTTAGATTTTCTTCACGGAAACAATTTTTCCAAGCAAATTCGAAAGAGAGAGAAGTGCCTAAGGGGCTGAACCCTTTTCCTTCTCACTTCCTCCCCTAGATATAGCAAAATAGGGGAGATGGTTGCCGCCCAGCTCGCCCAGGCGAGCACAGCTCGCCCAAGCGAGCAGGGTTGCTTCCTCCAGAAGCAACAGCCTTCTGGAGGAATATTCTGGAGGGCCCAAGTGGGCCTGGGTGCTATTTGCACCCCCATTTTTACTAAGTACACCCCCTCTGCTTTTTTTTTGTGATTCTTTTTTCGTAAAGTTACGGAAACTTACGAATTTCGTAACGATACTTGTTTTCTTTCCGTAATGTTACGGGACCTTGTGGATTACATAATCATCCCCTTTTTGACTTACGGAACGTTACGGAACCTCACTTATTTGTGCAACGATGCTTCCATTTGATTTCTGGTGTGTGACGGTACCTTACGGATTGTGCATCAATATTTTGTTTTGTTTTTCGGCATGTCCCGGAATTTCACAAATTGCCTAATGATGGGTGTCAAGCACCTCACAAGGACCAAAGAAAAGTCGCATGTCATCAAGCAAAGGTCCCCGGACGAAATTAGGGTATGACATATATATATTAATAAAAGAGTACCAAAGGTACTATAATTACAACGTGTTATAAAAATCCTAGTGGATCCACATGTGATGCTACTTTCGGACTGATGTGATCCACCCTACAAAAAAGAATACATCAACAATACCCCTTGGCGTTGAATGATTAGCATGAATTACTTCATTTAAAAAATTCCAAGAGATACCTAGTGCTTGTATGAAATTATCCAAATATTCCAAACCAAATATTGCTAGTAAAACTAGTCTCATTATTACAAAGATAAAAATCACAACTAGAGTAAGCATGGGCACAAAGATGCCACCCCCACCAACACCTTCCACAGTCCTAAATGTTGATTCCTAGGAATCCTAGGAATCCAATCATATATTTTTGGTAAGTGTTACACTCTTAGGTAGCATTTGGTAAACATATTAGAACAGAAGTTACAAAATGGAACATAACCAATGGGTTCTATTCTAGCTTTGGTGAATTATACAAATAGAACAAAACACAATATTGTGTTGAGAAATGATATATTTCATTTATCCACACACATCAAACACTATCTAAGCATTAATTCCTAATTTTTGTTTATCCACACACATCAAACACATCAATCCTGGTTTGATTCTATTTCGTTTATCCACACACATCATTCCTTCATGAATCATTGTTTCTCATATTCATAAAGCTCAGCAAGTTTCTCTCCAAGAATTTGAGATGTTGTTGACCATTGTTTATGCTTAGTTTGTTTATTCACACACATTTGAGATGTTATTGACCACAAAACAACACCTTCCTGAATCAAGGTCAATACCACTAAGCATTTGAGATGCTGCTGACCATTGTTTATGCTTAGTTTGTTTATCCACACACATTTGAGATGTTGTTGACCACAAAACAACACCTTCCTGAATCAAGGTCAATACCACTAAGCATTTGAGATGTTGTTGACCATTGTTTGTCAGATTCATAAAGCTCAGCAAGTTTCTCTCTAATAAGTAAAACATATGATAAAACAACAAGTGGCCATTAGAGTAATTGAATTGAGTTAACGAAATGCTTGAAATTTGAGAAAATGAAATGAGTGATGGATTTTGCGATACTCATTTGCAGATCATGGTTAAGACTAGAGGATTAGGCCGTGCCTTAGGTCAGGTCACTAGTAGAGGTGTGGGCAGAGGAGATCATGATGATTCCGATGATGCTCCGCAGCGTCGACGACCTATTGCATCCCCACGGAGGCAACGAGTCGCTGTGACTGCGGATCACGTTGATGAGCCAGTCATCCCTGTGCCAGATGTTCAGGATGACCCGATGGAGGCACCAGCTGTTGTAGAGGACATTCCTACGGACATTCCTCCGGACACAGGCGCAGAGGCTACTGAGGATGAGCATCAGGGATTTTCAGGTGGTCCGGGCGACCCATCCGTGTTGACCCTGTATGCAGATCACGTTGCTTGCAGCGTATGGACGGGAGAGGTATTTATACGATTTATTTTTAGTTACTTGTAAATTCTACTTTATAATTGAAATTAGTTTTCCTTTAAATAATGATTTTAACAAATTTTGTGTTCCTTTATACTTCAATTCAGGAGCGTCCTGAATTGAAGCTATCCTCTCATGGGAGGAAGGTCTGTCCCTGCTATTGAGGGACTTATTGCTGGTACAGGACTAAGTTCTCTGATCGCGTGTTCGGTAGACACCGGTGATCGGGGACTTTTGTCCGTGTTTGTGGAGCGGTGGCACCGGGAGACGTCTAATTTCCATCTCCCGGTGGGAGAGCTCACCATCATGCTAGATGACGTCTCCTCGCTTCTCCATCTGCCCGTGATTGGAGATTTACACGCCTTTCAGCCCTTGCACGTGGACGATGCGGTTCAGATGCTGGTCGACTTGTTGATGGTCTCTACAGAGTCTACCAGGGCTGAGACAGCCCAGTGTCATGGACCATACGTACGGCTGCAATGGGTACGTGATATATATGAGCGCCGATGCCAGACAGGTCATTGGACAACTGCGGCTCACGCATATCTTCTCCATCTTCTGGGTTGCACTCTGTTTGCTAACAAGAGTGCAACCAATGTGCATGTTGTCTACTTGGAGGCCCTTCGTGACCTCAGTATGATAGAGAGGTACGCCTGGGGAGTGGCTGCTCTGGTTCATATGTACGACCAGCTGAACAATGCATCTATGAGCCACAGTCGACAGCTTGGCGGTTACATCACACTGTTGCAGGTAACAAATATGTTTTTCATTCATTCAGGCTAAACAATGTTCAACTTTAAATTTTGTTACACTTTCATTATTAATGTTTATAATTTTAATGTTACATTTGTAGTGCTGGATTTACAAGCACTTTCCCTCGGTCGCGGAGTCCACCGCTGATCAGGACTACGACGAGGCTTCCCCGCGTGCGTGCAGGTGGATTGCGACGAAGAAGACCATGAAGAGAATTTGCACGTCGTCGTTCAGGGAGCGCCTGGACCAACTCCAGATTCCAGATGTCTATTGGATCCCTTATGGGGAGCATCGGGAGGTCCGGGACTTCCACGTCAGATCATGCTATTCCAGTCTCTTGCGCTAGGGGCCTATTGCTATTTATTACCGACCGGAGAGGGTCGTGCGGCAGTTTGGCTACACGCAGACCATTCCTGCTCCTCCTGTCGATTCATGGGTCTCGTATGACGATATACATGACAGGTGGATGCACTACGAGGATCATATCGAACCAGCAGGTGAGGTGTCCGTTGTGCCAGGGGCGTGTTCCAGTGACTACATGGACTGGTTCTTCCGCATCTCCCATCCTTTCATGACACCAGGCCACGCATTAGATCCTCTGCCTCATGGTCACGCCCCGCAACTCCGAGTTGTCCCTCAAGCCCCGCAAACGGATATCCCTCACGTGCCAGAGTCAGGAGCATCGTCCACATCTGCGGAGAAGCCTAGACATGCAGTGGTAAGTAATACTAATAATTTACGTCATTTACCTCAATATTTGCATAATAATTTGTGTAATCAGTTTGTTTTGTATGTAACAGGAAGTTTGTGATGACATTGCTGAGAGGTTGGAGCGTCATCTGAGTCTAGGGGTGGCCACGCCTGACTCATCGACACATGAGGTGATCGAAGAATGCCTCAGATTGGCCAGGAGTGTAGCACAGGACCATCTAGTATACGTTAGGTGTAGACGCAGGCGGCGCACTGATCAAGCGTAGTTTATGTACATATTTTATATTGATATTCCATGTATATACAGATATTGTACATGAACTCATTTCATGAGTATTGTTGGTTTTATTTATTTTCATTGTGTCATACCCTAATTTCGTCTGGGGACCTTTGCTTGATGACATGAAACTTTTGTTTGGTCCTTGTGAGGTCCTTGGCACCCATCATTAGGCAATTTGTGAAATTCCGGGACATGCCGGAAAACAAAAGAAAATATTGATGCACAATCCGTAAGGTTCCGTGACACACCGGAAATCAAATGGAAGCATCGTTGCACAATTAGTGAGGTTCCGTAACATTCCGTAAGTCAAAAAAGGGGATGATTATGTAATCCGCAAGGTTCCGTAACATTACGGAAAGAAAACAAGTATCGTTACGAAATTCGTAAGTTTCCGTAACTTTACGAAAAAAGAATCACCAAAAAAAAGGCAGGGGGTGTACTTAGTAAAAATGGGGGTGCAAATAGCAACAAGGCCCACTTGGGCCCTCCAGAAGATTCCTCCAGAAGGTTGTTGCTTCTGGTGGAAGCAACCCTGCTCGCCCAAGCGAGCTGGGTGGCAAGCTTCTCCCCCAATTTTCTATAAATAGGGGGAGAAGTGAAGTAGAAAAGGGTTCAGCCCCTTAGGCACTTCTCTCTCTTTCGAATTTGCTTAGGAAAATTGTTTCCGTGAAGAAAATCCAAGCCGAGGCGCTTCCATAATGTTTCCGTAACGTTTCCGTGAGTGATTTCGCGAAGGTTTTCGACCGTTCTTCGACGTTCTTCATTCGTTCTTCAGTCTTCAACGGGTAAGTACCTCAAACCAAGCTTTTCAATTCATTCTATGTACCCGTGGTGGTCCACATTTGGTTTCATGTATTTTTATTCTCGTTTCATTCACTTTTTATACCCCCTTTTGACGTGCTTAAGCCATTTTATTTAAGTCATTTCTCGCTTAATCTAAAAATAAAATAAATTTCCACCGATCGTTTGAATTGTATTATCCGTTAACTTTGTTTAAAATGAATTCCGACCGTTCGGTCGTGCCGTAACCACGTTGGAAATCAAAAAAAGAGGTAAAATAATAATATAATAATCAATTTCTTATTAAGTAAAATGGGTCATTTTTAAGGTCCAACACCTTAAAATGATCACCTTTCAAGTAAAAAGAATCACTTGATTCACGCATAAGAAAGAACTACGTAGGTCTGATTTCCTCATCGCAATTGAGGAATACGTAGGAGCAAAGGGAAACACCCTTGTCGACCACAAAAAGAGAAAAATATGAAAAGGGTATAAAGGATATAAAGATATAATAAGGGAACGTAAAAATCAAAGTCATGTTTGCACATTCGATTAAAGGCTGCCGTCCCTTGGGACGGACGTGTGGGGTGCTAATACCTTCCCCGCGCGTAAATACAACTCCCGAGCCTTTCACTTAAAAGTTCGTAGATCGCGTCTTTTCCAGTTTTTCCGACGTTTTCCTCAAATAAACGTTGGTGGCGACTTCGCGCGTATTCCTTTCGTGGAACACGCATCCCGCGAGTCACGCGTCGCCCTCCCGCCGAAGGGTAGGTTGCGACAAGTTGCGACTCCACTGGGGACTGTTTTTTGAGAGTTAGGTCATTTAATCTTGTGCAAATGTTTTATCATGACTTTCTCCTTTTGTTGGTTTCCCTTTATTTTTTATGTTATTGTGTATATAAACTCTTTGTTGCTTTTAGTGCGTTTTAAAATGTATGCATGAGGTAAATACTTATTCATTTGATGCACACAAACACCAACACTATTTGCACACACTGTGAGTTGAAAAAAAAGGGCCCTATACCCGGGTTCATGGGAACATAAGGAGCGGAGGTGAATCTGTGATCATGCTAGGTCTCCGACTTGCTTGATTACAGTGAACCCTCATCTAGAGCTTTTCTCTTTGAAAACTTATTGTTGCTAGTAGTCCCTACTGCTGCAATATGTTCTTCAAAGGGGATGATACCTCTAGAGACCATCAAGAGAGATATGACCACCTTGGGGGTTATCACTAAAAGCCTAGTTAGCTCTCTCCCTTATAGGTCCCTTAAATAGGGGCACGGAGCAAACACGCTCCGTGACATCTTTCACACTGCCATGCATAAGTATCATATACCCTTTTGCTTATATTTTGTGAATATTGTCATACTATGTTGCGCCTTTCGCATGTGCATCACACGCGGGTTCCGTCATGATCCCCTCTGTAAAAAAACCAACGGAGGGTCCGTGTCACCTTCTTAAAAACATACGTTGGGGCACTATGCTACCCCTAGACGTTGTATCTAAGAAGGAGACAATTCCGCAGGCCCCCGCATTCCTAAATTGCATCTGTGTCATATGTATTCCTTCATGCATTCATCCATTCCACCCATGAGATATCGGAGTTTTGATTTGCACCAGCTTTTTGTCTCACTTTAGTAAGCATGGGGACAAATCCAACCGGCAAGAGGTTTTACCGAGTCAAGGTTAAAGGCCTAGATACCACCAGCATCAAGGAATTAGGACGGTTAATGGAACCTCTCCAAATGCAAGCCTTCCGCAAGACTTACGGAAAGATCTTAGAGTAGACCAGCAGAGGTATCCATAGAAGCCATTGCATCACTCACCCAATACTACGACCAGCCTTTGAGATGCTTCACATTCGGAGACTTCCAATTGGTACCAACCATTGAAGAATTTGAGGAGATTCTAGGATGTCCTCTTGGGGGAAGAAAACCATATCTTTTCTCCGGGTGTCTCCCCTCTTTGAGCAGAATTGCAACTGTGGTCAAGGATTCAGCAAGAGGTTTGGACCACGTAAAACAGACTCGAAACGGCATAGCGGGCCTACCACGGAAGTACCTAGAAGACAAGGCGAGGGGTATGGCCAGTCAAGGAGATTGGGTCCCGTTTATGGATGTGTTAGCATTGCTAATTTTTGGGGTCGTCCTCTTTCCAAACGTAGATGGTTTGGTGGACCTAGCAGCAATTGACGCTTTCCTTGCATACCACCATAGCAAGGAAAGTCTGGTGGTAGCTGTCTTGGCAGATATATTTGACACATTTGACCGAAGGTGCGAAAAGAGTAGCGCACAAATCATCTGTTGCTTGCCCGCTCTGTGTTTGGTTGGTTTCACACCTGTTCCAGCAAGACACGAGGCATCCATGTCCGCTCCAAAGCCATCGCTCGTGTACTGAAAAGAGAAGAATAGATTGGGACCAGCTTTTGGCTGGGATAGGAGGTAGAACAATCAATTGGTTCCCCCGATGGAAGGAAGGAAAGGAGGGAGTCCTTTTCTCATGTGGAGGGTACCCAAACATTCCGCTGATAGGAACGAGGGGTTGTATTAACTACAATCCCGCGCTCGCTATAAGACAACTAGGGTACCCCATGAGGGGAGCACCGATGGAAGAAAGCATGTCTCCTTTCCTTGTGAGGGATTTCGGCGCGCAAAATTTCAAGGCTATACAAAGAATCCATAAGGCATGGGAAACCCCGTTAAGGAAAGATCAAGAACTTAGGGGCATTCGTAATGGCATCATTGGTGGTTACCATGAATGGCTGAAAGTTCATATACGAGGTTTAGATTGGCTCGCCAAGTTAAAACTCGTCAGCGAAGAGAGTTTTGAAGCACCGGAAGAGGACGAAGAAGTCCAAGCTCTCAAAAGCGAGTTAGGAAAGGCGAAACTTGCCAAGGAGAAGTTCAAGTTGGCCGCTACACACATCCGGAAGGAGTGTGCCGGATTACGGGAAGAGAATGCGACTACCGCAAGAGCCCTTGAACAAGAGGCCAAGAGGGCTCGCAAGGAAGAGTATGGCCGTAACAAATTTCACGGAGCTCTGTGGGGTAGCAACAATGAACTCAAGCTGCGAAGGGAAGAGAGGGACCAGTCGCGAGCACATAGCATGGTCTTGAAAGAGAAGTTAGTTGCCTGTTCAAGGTCCAAAAGGAGCTTGTCTCAGCGTTTATGCGAGACGGAGACCAACATGCTAGCTATCATCGCCAAGTACCAAGAAGAGTTAGGTCTAGCCACGGCCCACGAGCATAGGGTCGCGGACGAGTATGCCCAAGTATACGCGGAAAAAGAGGCTAGAGGAAGGGTGATCGACTCTTTACACCAAGAGGCAACCATGTGGATGGATCAGTTTGCTCTTACCTTGAACGGGAGTCAAGTACTTCCCCGATTGTTAGCCAAGGCCAAGGCAATGGCGGACACCTACTCCGCCCCCGAAGAAATTCATGGGCTTCTCGGCTATTGTCAGCATATGATAGACTTAATGGCCCACATAATTAGAAATCGCTAGAAAACTTGTATGGTCTCTCAGACCTTGACTAGATACGACTTTCTGAAATAAAATGAGTTGGTCCCATGTTTCTACTCCAAAAAGCTTGTGCGAATCAAATCACTCCTGCATTTTATCTCTAGCATGCATTCTTTCTTTCTTTACCCACTCCTCACATTTGGTTTTTTATGGAAAAAAACCATAACTAAACGCGCCATAAGGCATCCCTATCGCACCAGATCCAAATCTAGAACGATGGGTGATCAAGAGGAGACACAGGAACAGATGAAAGCCGACATGTCAGCTCTGAAAGAACAGATGGCTTCCATGATGGAGGCCATGTTAGGAATGAGGCAGCTCATGGAGAAAAACGTGGCCACCGCTGCCGCTGTCAGTTCGGCTGCCGAAGCAGACCCAATTCTCTTGGCAATCACGCGCCATCCTCCCTCAAACATAGTAGGACGGGGAAGGAACACGCTGGGGCACGACGGCAACCCTCATCTGGGATACAACCGAGCGGCTTACCCTTATGGATTGCCGCCCAACTACTCACCACCCGTCCTGCAAGACGATGCGGGCCATATTGCTTCTCCCGTCCTTGAAAGAGAGCCTCCTCAACAGCCTGACGAGGTCCACGAAGACCCTCATGAAATTCTGATACCAATGCCAGATGTCGTACAGGATGTCACGACATCACGCTTCAGAACATGCAGGTTATATTTGACTGTATGAACAGATTAAACAAGTAAATAACACAAGAGAATTGTTAACCCATTTCGGTGCAACCTCACCTACATCTGGGGGCTACCAAGCCAGGGAGGAAATCCACTAAAATAGTGTTAGTTCAAGGTCTAACAGCCACTGTTTACAACCTTCTCACCTAACCACTACCCGTGCAATCTCTACCTAAGAGCCACTCTTAGATATGAGAACCCCGCTCACTCCCTCTCACTCACACTCCCGTGTTTACAGTCAAATCAAAAACACACCAGAGATTGCTCTCTGAACAAAAGAGATCAACTCTACACACTAGAGATCAACTCTACACACAAGAGATCAACTCTACACACTCAGGTCCAACACTTGATGTTAGGGTACCATCAAGGTGGCTCACAAAACACTCAAGTCCCAAAACTCACAAAATAACTCTTCAATCCCGGACTTGGTACAGAACTCGTGCAGCCTTCATGTTTTTATAGCCGTGTGTGTATCTGGGCTGCAACTACTTGTGCTGGATGAGATCTATCATTCTTCTGAAAAAATCTGCACTTAAAGATCTAAAAGATGCAGTTTGATCTTTTAGTTTTTATCTTTAATCTTTAATCTTTAATCCCTGAACGAACTCTTCTAGTTTGTAATTCGAACTTTAATTATCTTTTAATTCGTTCCTAAAGATAGATCATCTTATCTCCTGCTAACTGCACAATAATCTGTTAAAGATATAACAGATTTATGTGTCCAGTATTTTCGGGCAGGATGTCAGGACATCGTATCCGACATCGTGGATCCTGCAGCTTCACTTCTTCACTTGAGTTTTATCTTGCCTTGTGCATTGTACAGCAACTCCAGTATTTTCGGGCAGGATGTCCTGGACATTGTATCCGACATCGTGGATCCTGCAGCTTCCATTCTTCATTTGACATTTTATCTTGCCTTGTGCATTGTGCGGCCCGATCTGATTCCTTGACATAACGTTGGACATCATGTGCAGCAACTCCAGCTTTCCTTCATTGTCTAAGTGCTTATGTTTTAACAAAATCTTAGCCAACCTTTTAAAGCTCAGTGAAGCTAAGCACTAACAATCTCCCCCTTTGGCAAATTTTGTCTAAAACATACTTAGACACTTCCTGAGCAGGTACGAGCAGTTATGCAAGTGGGATCAGCAACTTTCATTATCAGAGTAATCAAGCACAGCGGAATTGGTAAGTTGCAAATCGTTTCCAGGATGTCAAGACATCTCACGTGACATCAGCTTTCTGCTTCTGCTCCCCCTGTCTTCATGCTTACTGCAGCATCTTCTATCAGCTACTAGTCTTTTCCAGGATGTCAAGACATCTCATGTGACATCCGCTTTCTGCTCCCCCTGTCTTCATGCTCTTACTGCAGCATCTTCTATCAGCTACCATCTTCTATCAGCTACTAGTAGCTTACATCAATCATCATCAGCAGCAGCAGTCTCCCCCTCAAAGTCATATACATACAACTCCCCCTCAAAATCATGAATCATGCATACATCGTATCCTACTGCCATACATCGTATCAATCATGCATAATACGACTATTGCATACATAGTATCCTACTGCTCAAAATCATGCATAATAGCAAGCATAATACTATTACTCCCCCTTTTTAGACAGAATTTGACAAAAGTAGAATGCATGAACTTAAGGTGCAAATATTACAGACCCATAGTAAACCATTGTTCAAAGGGACATGCCCCTATAGCTAGTAAAAAGCAAAAAAAATATAAAGGTCTGATGATCATGGGGTGGCTTCAGAATCATCATCTGAATCTGTATCTGTATCCTCTGCTGCATCTTCCTCTGCCTCAGCGGCTTCTTCTTCTTCCTCACCTGCTTCTTCTTCTTCCTCAGCCGCTTCTCCATCATCAATGCCACTTTCTGAGAGCCTTTTGATCAGCCGTTCCAGCTCCATCTTCTTCTCTGTGGTGGCTTTGATGGTTGCTTCCAGCACCTTGCATGTGTCCTTGAGTTCAGCAATCAGAGCATCCTTGGACACAGCACCTGAGGCAGCAGCTTTCCCTGATGTCGAGACAATGTCTGGGACATGTGTCCCCTCAAACAATTTGTAATGCAGGGATAGAGGAGATTCTCTCTTCATCACAGAGTCAGTGTAGTTTAAAATATTGGGATGTTGACTCAACATAATGCCACACAATACAGTTGGGAAGGCAATGGGTAATTTGACAGCAAATGATTCTGAATGCTTAACAGTTTGATCAAAAATATAGTTTCCAAAATTAAATTTGGACTTGGTTCCAACAGCATACAGAAATTTACCCAAACCTGTGGCAACAGTGGATGTATGATTAGTGGGTACCCAGTTTGCAGCTCCAATCCTGTGCAGGATTGCATATTTCACACTCAGCTTCCCTGCAGACAGCTTCCCTTTCTTTGGCCAATGCTGGACTTGTTTGGCAGTGATTTCCTTTGCAATTTGATGCTCAGAGACAGCAATATCCACCACTCCATCTGTTGGTCTGTCCAGGTATTTGTTGATCACAGCAGGGGAGAATCTAACACATTTTCCTCTGACAAACACTCTTTGATACTCATCACTCTTTCTGTTAGTTATGTCAGAGGGAATGTTGACAATGAATTCCCTGACTAGACTCTCATAGCAATCTCCCAACTTGGTGACAGTCTTCAGCAGTCCAGCAGCCGTGATGAGGTCCATGATCTCCTTGCACGCCAAGGCATCTCTTCCCAGTTCTCTTTCAACAGCAAGTCTGCGTTGATATACAAATTTCCACCTTTCAACATTGCCAATGGAGTGGAATGAGATGTTGTCCAATGGTGCATCAGGGACATTTTCAGGCACCTTTTTCCCTGATTTCTTGGCCCTCTTTGATGTCGAGACATCTAGTTCGACATCATCATCAGAATCAGATGAGGAAATTTCTTTCCTCTTCTTGGAAGGGATTGCAACTTTGCTCCTTCTGGATGTGGTAGGAGTGATTGGAGTACTCTTCTTCTGTGCCATAGTCTTGATTCGTCCTGACCTCTTAATGGGGGTTTTCCCTTTTCGGCTTTGTAATCGTTCTGCAACGCCAGGTGCCAACCTGTTGGCAATGGGTTCCTCATCAGATTCTACTTCTTCCAGGTCAATGAGGTCACCTGGAGTAGGTTCTGGTGCCCTTGGTGCAGGGGTCTCCTTTGTGGCTTGATCCTCTTCCTCTGTTGATTCCTCTTTGCTGGGTGAAGAGAGGACTTCAGTATTTGGGGTGGAAGATGTTGGAACATCTTTCTCAGCATCAGGAACAGCAACATCTGGGGTGGAAGATGTTGGAACATCTTTCTCAGCATCAGGAACAGAGGCGTCTTTCAAAATGCTACTCACAATACTGCGGATCTTCTTATCCATCTCCGGGTCTACTTCCCTAGGACTTGTTGCAATGCTAGGGTTTTCCGAAATCTTCACTCCCTGTTGTCGTTTGGGAACCAGTTTTTCAGGAACAGGGGCTTGACCAGGAATCATCTGTATGGGCTGGATATTGAATTCAGATCGTTCCTGGTTTGATGGTGCAGAGGGTGAACTAGGAGTTGAAGTTTCTTTTGGTGAGGTAGCCATGGAGAAGCAGAGCATTTGGAATGATTTCGTAAATCTCAGAGAGCTGTTAGGGAATGCTGAAAACGAGATTACCACGAAAACATAAGTTTGAATGAGGAATGTAGAGGGGCGTGTGAAGCAACGGTCGAATTTGTTTTGGCTTAGTAGTGAACGTGCTATTAATGTTAAGTGAGACGTTTGAGCACGTTCAGATAGCAGTAGCTGCTATAATTCCTCTAGCAGACAAATGCCCAGCTTGCCCCTCAGTTTTTCAAACTGATTTGCATCCAATGCCTTTGTGAAAATATCTGCTATTTATTCCTCAGTGTCAACATGCTCCAGTGTGATAACTTTATCATCAACAAGCTCTCTGATATAGTGATGTCTAATGTCAATGTGCTTGGTTCTGCTGTGTTGCACAGGATTTTTAGAAATATTAATAGCACTCAAGTTGTCACAGTATAATGTCATGACATCTTGTTCGACATTGTACTCCTTGAGCATCTGCTTCATCCAAACTAGTTGTGAACAGCTGCTTCCTGCTGCAATATACTCTGCTTCAGCAGTAGATAGGGACACACAGTTTTGCTTCTTGCTGAACCATGAAATAAGATTGTTTCCCAAATAGAAACATCCACCAGAAGTGCTTTTTCTGTCATCTGCACTTCCAGCCCAATCAGCATCACAATACCCAACCAGCATTGAATCTGAACAATGACAGTACATAATCCCATAGTCACTGGTGCCATTTACATATTTCAGAATTCTCTTTACTTGAGTCAAGTGACTTATCTTAGGATTGGCTTGATATCTTGCACAAACACCTACTGCATAGGTGATGTCGGGTCTGCTAGCTGTTAAATATAGTAAGCTCCCAATCATGCTTCTGTACAGACTTTGATCAACACTGGTACCAGCTTCATCCTTTGACAGCTTCAAGTGAGTAGGTGCAGGTGTTCTTTTATGGCCGGCATTCTCCATCCCAAACTTCTTGACAATGTTCTTTGCATACTTGCTTTGTGAGAGGAATATGGAGTCTTCCATCTGCTTCACTTGAAGTCCCAGAAAATAAGTCAGCTCTCCAACAAGACTCATCTCAAATTCAGATTGCATCTGTTGTACAAAATGTCGAAGCATCTCATTCGACATCCCTCCAAACACAATGTCATCAACATATATCTGTGCTATCATCAAGTTTTCAGCATCTTGTTTGACAAAGAGAGTCTTGTCAATTCCTCCCTTCCTATACCCTTGCTGAGTAAGGAACTCTGTTAGCCTTTCATACCAAGCTCTTGGAGCTTGCTTCAATCCATAGAGAGCCTTCTTGAGCCTGTATACATGATCTGGATGAGCTGGATCTACAAATCCCTTTGGCTGGTCCACATAGGCTTCTTCATTCAGGTATCCATTCAGAAATGCGCTCTTCACATCCATTTGGTACAGCTTGAATTTGAGGATGCAAGCTACACCAAGTAACAATCTGATGGACTCAAGTCTAGCAACTGGGGCGAATGTTTCATCAAAGTCTACACCTTCAATCTGAGTGTAGCCTTGAGCAACAAGTCTGGCCTTGTTTCTGGTTATAACACCTTCTTCATCGGTTTTGTTCTTGAAGATCCACTTGGTGCCAATCACATTAGTTCCCTCGGGTCTCGGAACTAGCTCCCAGACTTCATTCCTTTTGAATTGCTCCAATTCTTCTTGCATAGCATTGATCCAGAACTCATCAGTCAGTGCCTCTTTCACATTCTTGGGCTCAATTTTGGAGACAAAACATGAGTTGGAGACAATCTCAATCTCCCTTGATCTTGTAGTGACTCCTCTGTTTGGATCTCCTATAATCAGCTCCTTGGGGTGCATCTTCTGGATTCTAATGGAGGGTCTCTTGTCAGGTTGGTTGATGTTTGATTCATCTGTAGCAGACTCAGAGTTTTCTGCATTTTCTGCACTTTTAGCTGTATCTGCTACATTGTCTCCCGATGTTCTGACATCTTCTTCGACATCCTTCTTTCTTGCTGGAGTTAGGTCATCAACAACCACATTGATGGATTCCATCACAGTTCTGGTTCTGGAATTGAATACTCTATATGCTCTGCTGTTTGTAGAGTATCCCAGGAATATTCCTGCATCACTCTTGGGATCCATCTTTCTCCTTTGCTCTCTATCTGCCAAAATGTAACATGGACTTCCAAAGATGTGGAAGTGCTTGACAGTTGGCTTCCTCCCTTTCCAGATTTCATACAGTGTGGTTGGAGTCCCTCTTCTCAGTGTGACTCTGTTGTGGATGTAGCATGCTGTGTTCATGGCTTCAGCCCAGAGATTATAGGGAAGTTCTTTGGCATGAAGCATGACCCTAGCAGCCTCTTGCAAGGTCCTGTTTTTCCTCTCAACTATGCCATTCTGTTGTGGTGTAATGGCTGCAGAGAACTCATGAGTGATGCCTTCAGATGTGCAGAATTCAGTAAACCTGCTGTTTTCAAACTCTCTCCTATGGTCACTCCTGATTCTCTTGATGACACAGTCTTTTTCTCTTTGAAGTCTTAGACTCAACTCCTTGAATACTTCAAAGGTGTCTGATTTCTCTCTGATAAAGTTGACCCAGGTAAATCTGGAGAAATCATCCACAACAACATAGGCATACCTCTTTCCTCCAAGGCTTTCAACTTGCATAGGCCCCATCAAGTCCATGTGAAGTAGTTCCAGCACCCTGGAAGTAGTCTGATGTTGAAGCTTCTGGTGGGACATCTTGACTTGCTTTCCAATCTGACATTCACCACAGATTCTGCCTTCTTCTATTTTCAGATTGGGAATGCCTCTAACAGCACCTTTGTCAATGATTTTCTTCATACCTCTTAGGTGCAGATGTCCAAATCTTTGATGCCATATTTTGACTTCATCTTCTTTGGAGAATAGACATGTGGAGGAGTAACTGGTTTCTTGAGGTGTCCATAGGTAACAGTTGTCCTTTGACCTGCTGCCCTTCATTAGAACTTCACTCTTCTCATTTGTCACCAAGCATTCTGACTTTGTGAAGTTTACATTGAATCCTTCATCACACAGCTGACTGATGCTGATCAAGTTTGCAGTCAGTCCCTTCACCAGCAGTACTTTGTCCAGACTAGGAAGTCCATCATGGACTAGCTTTCCCATTCCAGTGATCTTTCCTTTAGAGCCATCTCCAAATGTCACATAGCTAGTGGAGCAAGGTTCAATGTTCACCAGGAATTCTTTGACTCCTGTCATGTGTCTGGAACAGCCGCTATCTAGGTACCAATCTTCCTTAGCTGATGCTCTAAGTGAAGTATGAACAACAAGACTAACAGTCTTGTGTTTTGGAACCCACACCATCTTCCTTCCGCTGTTGCTGCTTTGAGTTCCATGATGTGGATGGCCATGTAAATGATAGCAAAAGGGCTTTATGTGACCATACTTGCCACAGTAGTGACACCTCCACTTCTTTCTTTTGCTCTTTTTCTGCTGCGTTCCAAGATGTCGAGACCGATGTTGTGACATCGTGGCTCCAGTGTTGTTTTTGGCAGGAACAAATCCTGTCATGGTTATTCTGCCAGCAGATTTATGATTAAACCCAAGTCCTCTCTGGTTTCCAACATTCTTCCCAAGCTGTAGCACCTCATCAAGCATATCTGAGCCTTTATTCAGCATCTTTATTGATTTGGTCATGTTTTCCAGTTTAGAGTTCAGAAAACTGACTTCTCCTTTAAGCTCAGAGATCTCCTCTTCATGTGCCTCCTTCTCAGCCTCCAGATTTGCAATGACCTTCTTTAGTTGTGCTTCTTGCTGAAGAATCTTCTCACTTTTGATGCATAGTTCTCTATAGGATGTAGCAAGCTCATCAAAAGTGATTTCACTGTCTGTATCACTTGAATCTTCAGCAGATTCAAATCTCCCAGTGAGTGCATTCACATCTCTGTCAGAATCACTTTCTTGTTCACTCTCTGTATCAGATCGACATACAGAAAGTCCTTTCCTCTGCTTCTTGAGATGAGTGGGACATTCAGCTATGATGTGTCCATAGCCTTCACACCCATGGCATTGAATTCCTTTGCTGTGACTGGGCTTTTCATCTGACCTTTTCTGGTATTTACTGCCTTTCCTGATGTCGAAAGGGATGTTCTGGACATGTGGTTTCTGCCTCCTGTCCATTCTGTTCATCACTTTGTTGAACTGTTTTCCAAGGAGCACAACTGCGTTAGTCAGACCTTCATCAGTATCCAGGTCATACTCACCTTCTTCTCCTTCATCATTGGACACGAAAGCCAGATTCTTGCTCTTCTTTTCAGCCCTATCCGAGAGTCCTAGCTCAAAGGTTTGAAGGGAACCAATGAGTTCATCTACTCTCATGTTGCAAATGTCTTGGGCCTCCTCTATTGCAGTGACTTTCATGTCAAATCTCTTAGGCAAGGATCTGAGGATCTTTCTCACCAGCTTTTCATCTGTCATCCTCTCTCCCAAGGCAGTGCAAGCATTGGCAATTTCAAGAATGTTCATGTGGAAGTCATGAATACATTCTTCCTCCTTCATCTTCAGATTTTCGAATTTTGTGGCCAATAGTTGCAATCTGGACATCTTCACTTTGGAGGTTCCTTCATGAGTGGTTTTCAGGATCTCCCATGCATCCTTGGCCACTGTGCATGTGTTGATCAGTCTGAAGATATTCTTGTCAACTCCATTGAATAGAGCATTCAAAGCTTTGGAGTTTCCAAGTGCCAATTCGTCTTCTTCTTTAGTCCAGTCTTCTTCTGGCTTCAATTCCTCAGTGGGCTTTCCTTCTGTGTCCAGCATCTTGGGATGTTCCCAGCCTTTGATGACAGCTTTCCAGGTTCTGCTATCCAGTGATTTGAGGAAGGCCACCATTCTTGCTTTCCAGTATTCATAGTTGGTTCCATCAAGAATTGGTGGTCTGTTCACTGGTCCTCCTTCTTTCTCCATGTTCATCAGAATTTATCTCCCTAGATCTCACTCAGTGATTTCGAGTGCCTGCTCTGATACCAATTGAAATTCTGATACCAATGCCAGATGTCGTACAGGATGTCACGACATCACGCTTCAGAACATGCAGGTTATATTTGACTGTATGAACAGATTAAACAAGTAAATAACACAAGAGAATTGTTAACCCAGTTCGGTGCAACCTCACCTACATCTGGGGGCTACCAAGCCAGGGAGGAAATCCACTAAAATAGTGTTAGTTCAAGGTCTAACAGCCACTGTTTACAACCTTCTCACCTAACCACTACCCGTGCAATCTCTACCTAAGAGCCACTCTTAGATATGAGAACCCCGCTCACTCCCTCTCACTCACACTCCCGTGTTTACAGTCAAATCAAAAACACACCAGAGATTGCTCTCTGAACAAAAGAGATCAACTCTACACACTAGAGATCAACTCTACACACAAGAGATCAACTCTACACACTCAGGTCCAACACTTGATGTTAGGGTACCATCAAGGTGGCTCACAAAACACTCAAGTCCCAAAACTCACAAAATAACTCTTCAATCCCGGACTTGGTACAGAACTCGTGCAGCCTTCATGTTTTTATAGCCGTGTGTGTATCTGGGCTGCAACTACTTGTGCTGGATGAGATCTATCATTCTTCTGAAAAAATCTGCACTTAAAGATCTAAAAGATGCAGTTTGATCTTTTAGTTTTTATCTTTAATCTTTAATCTTTAATCCCTGAACGAACTCTTCTAGTTTGTAATTCGAACTTTAATTATCTTTTAATTCGTTCCTAAAGATAGATCATCTTATCTCCTGCTAACTGCACAATAATCTGTTAAAGATATAACAGATTTATGTGTCCAGTATTTTCGGGCAGGATGTCAGGACATCGTATCCGACATCGTGGATCCTGCAGCTTCACTTCTTCACTTGACTTTTATCTTGCCTTGTGCATTGTACAGCAACTCCAGTATTTTCGGGCAGGATGTCCTGGACATTGTATCCGACATCGTGGATCCTGCAGCTTCCATTCTTCATTTGACATTTTATCTTGCCTTGTGCATTGTGCAGCCCGATCTAATTCCTTGACATAACGTTGGACATCATGTGCAGCAACTCCAGCTTTCCTTCATTGTCTAAGTGCTTATGTTTTAACAAAATCTTAGCCAACCTTTTAAAGCTCAGTGAAGCTAAGCACTAACAATCTCCCCCTTTGGCAAATTTTGTCTAAAACATACTTAGACACTTCCTGAGCAGGTACGAGCAGTTATGCAAGTGGGATCAGCAACTTTCATTATCAGAGTAATCAAGCACAGCGGAATTGGTAAGTTGCAAATCGTTTCCAGGATGTCAAGACATCTCACGTGACATCACGACACAACCAATAGTTTTGTCCATGGAAGGACCGCCCCCGGCAACTGAAGAAAGGAGGAAGCTCGATCTCCTCGAGGAGAGATTGAGAGCCGTGGAAGGATTTGGGGACTATCCGTTCGCAGACATGACGGATCTTTGCTTAGTACCCGATGTTGTTATTCCCCCGAAGTTCAAAGTACCGGACTTCGACAAGTATAAAGGGACGACCTGTCCCAAGAACCATCTCAAGATGTACTGTCGCAAGATGGGCGCACACTCTAAGGATGAGAAGCTATTAATACACTTTTTTCAAGATAGCTTGGCCGGAGCCGCGGTAGTTTGGTACACTAATTTGGAAGCTTCCCGTATCCATACTTGGAAGGATCTGATTACTGCCTTCCTAAGGCAATATCAGTATAATTTCGATATGGCTCCCGATCGCACTCAGCTGCAGAATATGTTCAAGAAAGAGGGCGAAACCTTTAAAGAATACGCACAGCGGTGGAGAGACCTAGCGGCACAAGTGGCTCCTCCCATGGTTGAGAGAGAGATGATCACCATGATGGTAGACACTCTGCCAGTGTTCTACTACGAGAAGCTAGTAGGTTACATGCCGTCCAGCTTCGCGGACCTAGTGTTCGCCAGGGAAAGAATCGAGGTAGGGTTGAAAAGAGGAAAGTTCGATTACGTTTCCTCCACGAGTGCGAATGCCAAAAGAATCGGGACAACGGGGGTAAAAAGGAAGGAAGGAGATGCCCATGCCATCTCTTCAACGCTCGCGTGGGTGAAACCCCCGCAGACACCTCATGGTACCCATCAGTACACGCAACATCACCCGAGCTTCTCGGCTCATACCGGGAACGCCTCTAGTTCAGCACCTGTGCAGCCTAAGGCATCCACCCAGAGGGAAGCTCCCCAAGTTCCAACTCCGAACACAACTCGCCCGGCCGGTAATTACAACGCAACAAGGAACTTCCCTCTGAGGCCATTTCAAGAATTCACCCCACTCCTAATGACGTACGAAGACCTCTTGCCGTCCCTCATCGCCAACCATTTGGCCGTTGTGACTCCCGGAAAGGTCCTCCAATCCCCTTTCCCAAAGTGGTATGACCCTAACGTATCTTGCAAGTACCATGGGGGTGTCCTGGGGCATTCCATTGAAAAATGCTTGGCCATTAAATACAAGGTCCAACATTTGATAGATGCTGGATGGTTGACTTTCCAAGAGGATCGGCCCAATGTGAAAACCAACCCGCTCGCCAATCATGGAGGGAGAGCGGTTAACGCCGTTGAGTCCGATAAGCCGCGCAGGTCTAAACCTTTAAGGGATGTAGCAACCCCTAGGAGGTTTATCTTTGAGGCTCTACAAAAGGGAGGTGTGATTCCTCATAGTGGGCGTAAGGAGGATTCCTGTTTGCTGCATTCCGGCGAGCTGCATGACATGGAGACGTGTTTGGGATTAGAGGAATTGTTATAGCGAATGATAGATCAAGGTCGACTGGAAGTTATCAATGAAGGAAGAGAGGAGCAGCATATATGCATGCAGTCCACGGATGGGAGCAGTGTTGCGAAGCCCAAACCCTTGGTGATATACTTCACCAAGGGCACAGCTTCGCAAAATCCCGGACACCCCTTAGCAGCTAAACCTGTTCCTTTCCCATACCAAAATAGCCACGCAGTCCCATGGAGATATACACCTCCGAGGGGGAAGGAAGAAGAAGCCACCGACGTCAGCTCATTGTCGGCTAAGGTAACAAATATCACGGGACTGAGTGGTGTGACCCGTAGCGGTCGTGTGTTTGCACCTCCGGACCTACCAGTCCAACCCGCGAACGTCAAGGGGAAAGGAAAAGTGGTGGAGGAACAAGATGGCGAAGCACCCCGCGCTTCGAATAAAGATATTCCGGCGAAAGGTCTTTCGGAGAGAAAGGATGGTAAAAAGGAGGTGTCGCTAGAGGAAGCCAGCGAGTTCCTCCGTATAATTCAGCAGAGCGAATTCAAGGTTATCGAACAGCTCAACAAAACCCAGGCCAGGGTCTCGCTGTTGGAGTTACTCATGAGCTCCGAGCCTCATCGGGCTCTGCTAGTAAAAGTTCTGAACGAGGCCCACGTGGCCCAAGACATCTCGATAGAAGGTTTCGGAGGGCTGGTCAATAATATCACTGCCAACAACTATCTCGCCTTCGCCGAAGAAGAAATCCCCACCGAGGGAAGAGGGCATAATAAAGCTTTGCACGTATCAGTCAAGTGTATGGACCATATCGTAGCCAAAGTGCTCATCGATAATGGTTCCAGTTTAAACGTGATGCCTTAGAGCACTATGGAGAAATTACCATTCAATGCTTCCCACTTAAAGCCGAGTTCAATGGTGGTTCGTGCCTTCGACGGCACCCGCCGAGAGGTTAGGGGAGAGATTGATCTCCCAGTACAGATAGGCCCTCACACCTGTCAAGTTACCTTCCAAATAATGGATATTAACCCCCCCTACAGCTGTCTGTTGGGGCGTCCGTGGATCCACTCGGTGGGAGTTGTTCCCTCTACACTCCACCAAAAGTTGAAATTCGTAGTGGAAGGGCATCTGGTCATCGTATCAGGCGAGGAAGACATCTTGGTGAGCTGCCCATCCTCTATGCCTTATGTGGAAGCCGTAGAGGAGTCATTAGAAACCGCTTTCCAGTCTTTTGAGGTGGTAAGCATTTCCTCCGTGGACTCTTTCTCTGGGCAGCCTTGCCTGTCCGAGGCAACAGTAATGATGGCCCGAGTTATGTTGGGGAACGATTACGAACCCGGAATGGGTTTTGGCAAAGACAACGGCAGCATAACTAGCCTGATAAATGCCAAAGGAAATCATGGGAAGTATGGGTTAGGCTATAAGCCCACTCAGGCAGATATAAAGAGAAGCATCGCGGGAAGGAAGAGCGGTAGTCAAGGCTCGCGGTTGAGACAAGAAGGTGAAGGAAGCCCGCCCTGCCACATAAGTAGAAGCTTTATAAGCGCGGGTCTGGGGGACGAAGGTCAAGTGGTCGCGATATACGAAGATGATGTTCCGAGTACATTGGATTTGGTACGACCATGCCCTCCTGATTTCCAGCTGGGAAATTGGCGAGTGGAGGAACGCCCCGACATTTACGCAACGAGCATAATGTAAACCTTTACGGTTTTAAAAGCTCTATAGTTGGGCCTAGGCTTTAGAGCTTTTCTTTTGTTAAGGCTTTGTGTCTTTTGTTTTTTGAATTTATAATACAAGGATCTTTCTTCATCTGTTCCTACGTCTCTACCCATTCTCATCCATTTGCATGTTTACTTCTTTACTTTTTAAAACGGCAGATCCGATGACGAGTCCCCCGAAGGTACTAATACCTGGGACCCGCCTATCAACTTCGAGCAAGAAACGAGTCAAACGGAAGATGAAGGGAACGAGGATGTGAGACTTCCCCCAGAATTAGAAAGGATAGTTGCCCATGAGGACCAAGAAATGGGGCCTCATCAAGAAGAAACAGAACTAGTAGACTTGGGAATTGGCAGTGGAAAAAGGGAAGTAAAGATAGGCACAAGTATTACCGCACCTATCCGTGAAGAATTAATAATCCTGCTAAGAGACTACCAAGACATCTTTGCTTGGTCATACCAAGATATGCCCGGTTTGAGTTCTGACATTGTACAGCACCGATTACCTCTAAATCCCGAGTGTTCCCCGGTAAAGCAGAAACTGAAAAGGATGAAGCCCGAAACATCCTTGAAGATAAAAGAAGAAGTGAAGAAGCAATTTGACGCTGGTTTTCTAGCCATCGCTCGGTACCCAGAATGGGTTGCCAACATTGTACCGGTCCCTAAGAAGGATGGGAAAGTACGAATGTGTGTGGATTATCGGGACCTGAATCGGGCCAGTCCCAAAGACAATTTTCCTTTACCACACATCGATATCCTCGTAGATAATACGGCCAATTTCGCTTTATTTTCCTTCATGGACGGTTTCTCCGGTTACAATCAGATAAAGATGACGCCAGAGGATATGGAAAAGACTACCTTCGTCACCCTGTGGGGAACATTCTGTTACAAGGTGATGTCCTTTGGACTCAAGAATGCCGGGGCAACTTATCAACGGGCCATGGTAGCTTTGTTCCATGATATGATGCATCAAGAGATCGAGGTCTACGTGGATGACATAATTGCTAAATCTAAATCCGAGGAAGAACACCTTGTCAACTTGCGGAAGTTGTTCGAAAGGCTTAAGAAATATCAATTAAGGTTGAACCCCGCCAAGTGTACCTTTGGGGTCAAATCAGGGAAATTGCTTGGTTTCATTGTAAGCCAGAAAGGGATAGAGGTAGACCCCGAAAAGGTGAAGGCTATCCTTGAGATGCCGGAACCCCGTACAGAGAGGCAAGTCCGAGGTTTCCTGGGACGCTTGAATTATATTGCCAGATTCATATCACAGCTCACCGCCATTTGTGAGCCATTGTTCAAACTCTTACGCAAAAACCAAACTGACCGCTGGAATGAGGGTTGCCAAGAGGCTTTCGGAAGGATCAAGAAGTGCCTCATGAATCCCCCTGTGCTTATGCCACCAGTACCTGGAAGGCCTCTCATCTTGTACATGACAATCTTGGATGAGTCAATGGGGTGTATGCTGGGGCAACATGACGAATCCGGAAAGAAAGAGCGCGTTGTTTACTACCTAAGTAAGAAGTTCATGACCTGTGAAATGAATTACTCCTTGCTCGAAAGAACGTGTTGTGCTTTAGTATGGGCATCCCATCGCCTAAGGCAGTACATGTTGAGCCATACTACCTGGTTGATATCCAAGATGGACCCGGTTAAGTACATCTTTGAGAAGCCAGCTCTCACGGGACGAATCGCCCGGTGGCAAGTCCTGCTATCCGAGTTTGATATAGTTTACGTCACCCAAAAGGCGATAAAAGGAAGCGCCTTAGCAGATTATTTGGCTCAGCAGCCTCTGAACGACTATCAGCCCATGCATCCCGAATTCCCGGATGAGGACATCATGGCCTTGTTTGAGGAAAAATTGGACGAAGATCGGGACAAATGGACCGTATGGTTTGACGGAGCGTCAAACATTCTAGGCCATGGCGTTGGAGCAGTATTGGTCTCTCCGGACAATCAATGTGTACCTTTCACAGCCAGGTTAGGATTCGACTGCACCAACAACATGGCCGAATATGAAGCATGTGCCCTGGCCGTCCAGGCAGCGATTGACTCCAATGTCAAACTACTCAAGGTATACAGCGACTCAGCGTTGGTAATCCATCAGCTGAGAGGGGAATGGGAAACTAGAGATCCCAAGCTGATACCCTACAAAGCCTATATCAAGGAATTGGCTAAAACCTTTGATGAGATCTCTTTCCATCATGTTCCCCGCGAGGAAAATCAAATGGCGGATGCGCTTGCTACTTTGGCGTCTATGTTCCAGCTAACGCCGCACGGAGACCTACCATACATTGAATTTTGGTGTCGTGGCAAACCCGCGCATTGTTGCCAAGTAGAAGAGGAACGGGACGGTAAGCCTTGGTATTTCGACATCAAGCGATATGTCGTAAGCAAAGAATACCCGCCAGAGATTGCCGACAATGATAAAAGGACATTGAGAAGGTTGGCGGCCGGCTTCTTCATGAGTGGAAGCATACTGTATAAGAGAAACCACGACATGACACTCCTGCGGTGTGTGGATGCCAGGGAGGCGAATCACATGATCGAGGAAGTCCATGAGGGCTCATTTGGAACGCACGCCAACGGGCATGCTATGGCCAGGAAGATCTTAAGGGCAGGTTATTACTGGCTTACCATGGAAAGTGATTGTTGTGTCCATGTAAGGAAATGCCACAAATGTCAAGCGTTCGCAGACAATGTCAATGCTCCACCGCATCCTCTGAATGTCATGTCCGCCCCTTGGCCTTTCTCCATGTGGGGGATAGATGTCATTGGGGCCATTGAGCCCAAAGGCCTCAAATGGTCATCGCTTCATCCTCGTAGCGATAGATTATTTTACCAAGTGGGTCGAGGCGGCCTCCTACACCAATGTCACGAGGGGTGTGGTGGTCAGGTTCATTAAGAAAGAGATCATCTGCCGATATGGTTTGCCAAGGAAGATTATCACAGACAACGGCACCAACCTGAATAACAAGATGATGGGGGAAATGTGCGAGGAGTTTAAAATCCAGCATCACAATTCCACGCCCTACCGGCCAAAGATGAATGGAGCCGTGGAAGCGGCCAATAAGAATATCAAAAAGATTATCCAAAAGATGACTGTGTCGTACAGAGATTGGCATGAGATGCTCCCATTCGCGTTACACGGTTACCAAACTTCAGTGCGAACGTCAACTGGGGCAACGCCATTCTCATTGGTATATGGGATGGAGGTTGTGTTATCGTTTGAGGTAGAAGTCCCGTCATTAAGGATCTTGGCAGAATCCGGATTAAAGGAATCAGAGTGGGCTCAAACGCGTTATGACCAGCTCAACCTCATTGAGGGTAAGCGCTTAACGGCCATGAGTCATGGGCGCTTGTACCAGCAAAGAATGAAGAATGCATTCGACAAGAAGGTACGCTTGCGCAAGTTCCATGAGGGAGACCTTGTGCTAAAGAAAATGTCCCATGCTATCAAGGAAAATCGGGGAAAATGGGCCCCAAACTACGAAGGGCCTTTTGTTGTGAAGAGGGCTTTTTCCAGAGGAGCCCTGGTGCTTACCAACATGGATGGCGAAGAGCAACCTTCACCCGTGAATTCTGATGTCGTCAAGCGATATTATGCTTAGAATCTGGGGCAATTAAGGATGTCGTTGCATGTTCTTTATCTTTATGTGTTTTCTGGATTTCCCCTAGGGATTCCCCGTCTACTGTATCTCTCGTTACAATCTTTTAAAGAAGTGAACGTAGGTTTGAGGCTTTAGTCCTCACATTGGTTTCAAACCTTGCGTTAATTTGTGATCACCTGAGCCCTTCCGCTCAGTTAATGGGATGCCCCAAGCGCTTAATTTAAATTGAACCTAAACCAACTTTCACTAAAATTTGCTACGTGTGGAAACATTCATACATACGCATACGTATGCATATTGTTGTGGTAAAATAGGGGCAGGATCATCTTGAGCTACCTGCTGGGGTAGAGACAAAACATGAACAGCAGAAACCAATCAAGGTAAGACAACGACGCGGTCAAGATTGGCCACACCTTGTTGTTTCTTACTTGCAGGTACATAGGGATGGATGCAAGTGGGGATGAGGTCACGACCAACCGATCGTTGCCCCTTCTCTGCGCTAAACAAGCAGAGAACGTCGCGCAAGGCAGCCCAGTATCCTTTGAATTTGCAGTATTTTACTACCATTGTTTGTTTTTTTAAGTAATTAACGCCTAATTCTAACTTAAGTAGGCTCAAATAGGCAAAACGCTAACCCATAAGGAAGGAGGGGACATGGTTAATGTTCCTCTCAAAAAAAAAAGTGCAGGTTAGCTCGCCTGGGCGAGCAACCCCTGCACCAAAATATAAAAGTGACGAAAGGGGGACGTTTTTGCATTCAAAAACTTCTTTCCCCCCCTTCAAAAGCCATACCCACGGAATTTACGAGTTTGCAGCCCTAGGATCTCTACTTTTCGCATTTTTCGATTCCGTTTTGCACTTTTATTCATCACCAACAAGTAAGTATTCCATCCCTAAGCTTTCTAGCTTCTCATTGGTGTATTTTGATCTTTTTTTGGTGCTCTAAATTGTGGGAATGTGCTCAAATATGTGGGGCAATTTTGGTTTGTTTCTTGCTTGATTGGGTTGAATTGGGGGTTTGTATGAGATAGCCCTAGGCCTATAATGCATTTTGAAGCAATGGGACATGCCACATTGTCCCCGTCCTCTTGCTATTGATGCCTAAACGTGCGCCCACCAAGTGTTCGGTGAAATGCCTCAATGGCATTAGCGCGTGATTTTCGTAGGGAAACAACCCATGGGGCAATTTGGTTTGCACATATTTTCTATTGTTTGGGACATGCATTCAGTTTCGAAAGGGCTAGAGTAATTGCCCCACATATATCCTAGGCCTAGGAACCAAAGTTTTTTATGCAAGAGAACACAAGAGTGGGTGCATATTGGGTAAAGTTACCCTATTTTGGCCAGCAATCAGCTATGAGCCACGCTACAATAATTTCCCTACGCCTAGATGTTTAGGAATTTTGTTCATCATAAATGTGTAGGTTTAGAATAGGTAGCAAAATACTTGGATGTATGTACATGTAATTTTTGGTAGTCAAAATGTCTCACAAAAAAATATATATATGTTGCATTTTTATGTAAAGAAAATACCTTACAGAGATACTTTTTAATTTGAATGCCATTTTAGTCAACAAAAGAAAATATACTTGAATTTGCATGCGGCTTTAGGTAGCAAAAACACTTGAATAAAGCATGAAACGTAGCACCTTATTGTGTAGGTAGCCAAGATTCATCATGAAGTTTGTGTATGTATAGGTATTAGAAATACCAGAATGTGCACGTATGCAATTTTTGACAGCCAAAGTGCTTTGAGTATGCATGTATGTAAATTTAGCAAAGGAAATGCATGTGATGTAGGTAGCAAATACGCCTTGGAAGTACATATAAGTGATCTAGGTAACGAAGGTGCCTTGATTGTGCATGGGTGCATTTTTCTCAGTTAGAAGAATATCTTGTGCGAGTGAATGTTCGTAAGGAAGTATGTGCATGAGTTTGCTCTAAATTTACATCGATGTTTGTGTTTATTGGAGGAGGTTGTATGCCATTTTTGTTTTAAGAGTAACATTTCTTGGTAAAAGTAACTTTCCAAATGTTTGCCTTCGCAGGAAATGGCCCCGAGGAAGCTTGCCTCAAAGAGATCCAGGAAGGATAAGGCGGCCGAAGGAACTAGTTCCGCTCCTGAGTATGACAGTCACCGTTTTAGGAGCGCTGTTGTCGCAACCTACCCTTCGGCGGGAGGGCGACGCGTGACTCGCGGGATGCGTGTTCCACGAAAGGAATACGCGCGGAGTCGCCACCAACGTTTATTTGAGGAAAACGTCGGAAAAACCGGAAAAGACGTGATCTACGAACTTTTAAGTGAAAGGTTTGGGAGTTGTATTTATGCACGGGGAAGGTATTAGCACCCCATACGTCCGTCCCAAGGGACGGCAGCCTTTAATCGAATGTGCAAACATGACCTTGATTTTTATGTTCCCTTTTTATGTCTTTATATCCTTTATACTCTTTTTATATTTTTCTTTTTTTGTGGTCGACAAGGGTGTTTCCCTTTGCTCCTACGTATTCCTCAATTGGGATGAGAAAATCAGACCTACGTAGTTCTTTCCTATCAAGTGATTCTTAAAAGATGATCATTCTAAGGCGTTGGACCTTGAAAATGATCCATTTTTACTTAGTAAGAAATTGAAATGACAAACTTCAAAACCTATTTTTATGGACGAGCTTGACTAGGCGAGTTGATTTTAGCCTTAATTTCACTTTAGTTATTAGTCAATTCAATTAAGAATGAGAAATCCCAAAGGGAAAACGTCCGATTGATTTTCCGCTTTATTTTACTAAAAGGTATATTTTTGTTATTATACTATTATTTTACCTCTTTTTGATTTCCAACGTGGTTACGGCACGACCGAACGGTCGGAACTCATTTTAACCGAAGTTAATGGATAATACAATTCAAACGATCGGTGGAAATTTATTTTATTTTTAGTTTAAGCAAGAAATGATTTAAATAAAATGGCTTAAGCATGTCAAAAGGGGGTATAAAAAGTAAATGAAACGAGAATAAAAATACATGAAGCACAATGTGGACCACAACGGGTACATAAAATGAATCGAAAAGCTTGGTTCGAGGTACTTACCCGTTGAAGATCGAAGAACGATGAAGAACGAATGAAGAACATCGAAGAACGGTCGAAAACCTTCGCGAAATTCCTCACGGAAAACGTTACGGAAATGTTTCGGAAGCGCCTCGGCTTAGATTTTCTTCACGGAAACAATTTTTCCAAGCAAATTCGAAAGAGAGAGAAGTGCCTAAGGGGCTGAACCTTTTCTTCTTCACTTCCTCCCCTATTTATAGCAAAATAGGGGAGATGCTTGCCGCCCAGCTCGCCCAGGCGAGCAGGGTTGCTTCCTCCAGAAGCAATAGCCTTCTGGAGGAATATTCTGGAGGGCCCAAGTGGGCCTGGGTGCTATTTGCACCCCCACTTTTACTAAGTACACCCCCTCTGCTTTTTTTGGTGATTCTTTTTTCGTAAAGTTACGGAAACTTACGAATTTCGTAACGATACTTGTTTTCTTTCCGTAATGTTACGGAACCCTGTGGATTACATAATCATCCCCTTTTTGACTTACGGAATGTTACGGAACCTCACTAATTGTGCAACGATGCTTCCATTTGATTTCCGGTGTGTCACGAAACCTTACGGATTGTGCATCAATATTTCTTTTCTTTTTCGGCATGTCCCGGAATTTCACAAATTGCCTAATGATGGGTGCCAAGAACCTTACAAGGACCAAACAAAAGTCGCATGTCATCAAGCAAAGGTCCCTGGACGAAATTAGGGTATGACAGTTGCCCCTCTTTACTTGTCTTTTATTGGAGATAAAAGGAAAGTAAAGATAAGACACTAATTTCGTTCCTCTCGGTTGACGAGAGTCGCGGGTGACCATAAAATTTCCGCATGCAAATGACTCGTTGTTCCCGGGGGAACAAAAGGTGCATAAGACGATGTTAGTCTCCGCCTGCTATCAAGCGTTCTGTCTTACAGATAGCAAAAGAATGTTTATACGGATAACCACTCGGGTATTTCCGCCCGTCAGCATGACTCAAAAGTCAGTATGACAGATCTTGCAAGTGCGGAAGATGATGTAAATCTCCACGTGTCAACGGGCTTGTCGGCCGCGATTGACGAAGGGTGCAGAATGACCATAATTTGTCTCTGCGTGCCATCGGACACGACTGTGTCTGAATGGCAAAGGGGTGCAGAATGACCAAATTTTGTCTCCGCATGTCATCGGGCCTGCCGCCTCTGGATGACAAAAGGGTGCAGAATGACCAAATTTTGTCTCTGCGTGCCATCGGACACGACTGTGTCTGAATGGCAAAGGGGTGCGGAATGACCAAATTTTGTCTCCGCATGTCATCGGGCCCGCCGCCTCTGGATGACAAAAGGGTGCAGAATGACCAAATTTTGTCTTTGCGTGCCATCGGACACGACTGTGTCTGAATGGCAAAGGGATGCGGAATGACCAAATTTTGTCTCCGTATGTCATCGGGCCCGCCGCCTCTGGATGACAAAAGGGTGCAGAATGACCAAATTTTGTCTCTGCGTGCCATCGGACACGATTGTGTCTGAATGGCAAAGGGGTGCGGAATGACCAAATTTTGTCTCCGCATGTCATCGGGCCCGCCGCCTCTGGATGACAAAAGGTTGCAGAATGACCAAATTTTGTCTCTGTGTGCCATCGGACACGACTGTGTCTGAATGGCAAAGGGGTGCGGAATGACCAAATTTTGTCTCCGTATGTCATCGGGCCCGCCGCCTCTGGATGACAAAAGGGTGCAGAATGACCAAATTTTGTCTCTGCGTGCCATCGGACACGACTGTGTCTGAATGGCAAAGGGGTGCGGAATGACCAAATTTTGTCTCCGCAGGCTACCAGCTCTTGGGACATGGCAACAGAAAGCGGTGTGGTCGACAAAAGCGAGGCTTTTGCTCCTACGTATCCTCCAATGAGGAACTCAGACCTACGTAGTTCTTGATAACTTGTGAGACTCGAAAAAGTCTCAGTGTTTTCTCCACTAAAATGCAAACATGCTTTAGCAAAGAGACAAACATTCCAATTGATTAGAGCAGCATATGCCTTTTTTGAGTGAAAAACAATGCGTCTACCGGGGAAGGAGAGTCTGCTGATGAAACCCCCCCATAACCATAAATGAGATTTTGGATGTTAGCATTTCGTTTCTAAATGACCATTTAGAGGAAACACTGGGTTCGACAAAAATAGACGAAAATCACTCAAAGTGTATCAATCTCGCACAGGTAAGTGTTTCATCCTAATTTCGAACCATAGACATGTCATGACTTGACTTTGCAAATTATTTCCTATCAAATCAAAAATTACATGCGTGATCATGGATCAATAGGGCTTCCCTTGGGAATGGGTTCTTTTGGTGGGTTTTTCGGCTTTTGCGTGTTTTTGGCCTTTTCCTTTTTGTTGATGTTTCCTTTTCTTTCTTTTGTTCATTTGGTGACAAGTCTGTATTGTTCAGATATTGTCTGGTCCAAAGACCTCTCTGCATATTTCTTCTGGTTTCTTTGACCAGGAGCTTTCTTCTTTTTTACTTTCTCCCATTCTTTGGTTGGGAATTTTCTTTCTTTTCTTTTTTCTTTCTCCCACTCTTTGATTGGGAATTTCCTTGCTTCTTTTTTTCCTTTGATTGGAAATTTTCCTTCTCTTTTTCTTTGATTGGAAATTTTCCTTCTCTTCTTTTTTGCTTCCGAGGGTAAGGATTGACATTCTCACCCTGGGTCAAGGTTTACGGTGAGTCAGGATTTTGGCTCAAGACTTGTAGAATGGCTAGGCATCATACATGTCAGGGCTTGGTTTGGTTCAAGGATAAAAAGGGATACCCCACATTATTTCCATGACACAAATGCAAAAAATGATGATTTGGAAATTTTATGCAAAACTGGTCATGCATGCACCTATGCGGACACTCAAGTGTCAAATTTTTATGGTCATGTGATGCTAGGGCTCAGGATTCATTTCCTCTATTTTAAATCAACCCAATGTTTCCAAAATATGTTCTTTTATCAATTTGTGCATTCATCCGAGTCCATTTCGGGCATCCGGGGAAATTTCACAGCGTTCACCCTTCGGGTGTACACACACATTTTCCAAAAACTAGTTATGATCAGTGAATTTTTCAAAGAAAAGTTGGAAGTCATCTCTTTTCAAAAGCATGTTGGTTTTTCAGCTAGACAACTTATTTTTCTTTTTCTTACTTGCTCTCTTTTTTCTTTTTTCTTTTTTCTTTTTTCTTTTTATTTACTTGCTCTCTTCTTTTCAGTTCATTTTTTTCTTTTCTATTTTTATCTTTATCATGATTTTTGTTTATTTTATATATTTTTTTACGATGTTCCTAAACGAAGAACTCTACACGGTTCCAGATTTTCAAACATCATTGATAATAATGATATAAACACTAACGCAACAATCCAAACAAAAATGTATGCGCTGTACAAATGACAATCGAAACAACAAAAACAAACATTAGTCTCTCAAGTCAAAACAATAACATAACATAAAAATGATAAATGAAATATGAAAGAAAACATGAATCTGGGGATCTCCCAGTCATGTAGCTCCACTCCCTCCCAAGAAGTCAAGCAAATCGACCATCTCCTCATCCTCATGGGCCTGCTCTCCATCGCCGGGAGCCTCTGGGGGCGCCTCTCTTGCTTGGGCCTCGGGCCAATCCCCGGGCCATGCGACCTCTGCCCTGAACTGGTCTGGAGTAGGGCATGAAAAAGAAGCGAAGCCCTGGCTCTGCATGCTGAGGCTCATCTGGTACAAACAATCATGGGTCTGTACATGTGCCCGGTGGTTGGCCGCCTGCTGGCGAACCAAATGCCGTAAATACTGCTCCATGTCAAATGACCCAGCCGAGCCAGCCTGATGAGGTGGTGGTGGCGCGCCCGCGGCCTGTGGAGCATCCCCCTAAGCCTGTCTCTAGGTGCAGTACTTCTCAATAAAAGCCCGGGTGATGGGCGGCCGAATCACCTTGGTAGGTGCAACGGGGACTCCGAACGACTGGCAGAGTCCTATGATCAGTGCTGGAAATCCCAGGGCCCTGTTGGACTTATCTGGGTCCAAAGGGTGCCTAGTAGGTGCCATACCTGCAAAAATATAGATGGCATCAGCGATTAACTGAGCCACATGGATGCTCATCCGCGTCAGGATGGCGTACACCAGCTGACACTTTGGCAGGGGGAGGTCGGAATTATGGTCGGTGGGCAGGATGTTGCTGAGC
Organism: Glycine max; assembly: GCF_000004515.6. Lineage (NCBI taxonomy): Eukaryota > Viridiplantae > Streptophyta > Magnoliopsida > Fabales > Fabaceae > Glycine > Glycine max. The sequence continues at coordinate 25,791,617 of NC_038250.2, forward strand.
AGCAAAGTCATCCATATCTGAGTTAGGGTGGTCATGTTGGTGCGCATGATCCGCACCCGTCTTCCGGCAGCAGTCCGGGCAAAATCCTGCCCCGGTATACATAGCAACTGGGCGATGGCCTCCTCATCGAACCCATCAGACCGGTTCCTCCTCTGGCCATACTCGCACTCCTGGCCCTCTTCCAACACCAACGGATATCCCAGGAGCTGGTCGATAGTGTCGGCATCAAACGGGATCCACTGACCCCTTACCCAGGACCTCATGTCACGCACGCCCTCCTCTGTTGGCCAAGCATTGGCATAAAACTCAAGGACTATTTCTGGATCGAACTTGGCCTTGGGGGTAACTAGTGATGTCCACCGCCGGCGCCCTATCTCCTCCTGGAAATCAGTATATCATCGTCCCTGAGCTGGACGCGTCGCTCCCGGAGAAACGACCATCCCTTGATGGCCTCGAAGCGCTGCTGGTGTATAGCGCTCCTAAAGCGGTGACTGTCATACTCAGGAGCGGAACTAGTCCCTTCGGCCGCCTTATCCTTCCTGGACCTCTTTGAGGCAAGCTTCCTCGGGGCCATTTCCTGCGAAGGCAAACATTTGGAAAGTTAGTTTTACCAAGAAATGCTACTCAAAAATGGCATACAACCTCCTCCAATAAACACAAACATCAAGGTAAATTTAGAGCAAACTTATGCACATACTTCTTTACGAACGTTCACTTGCACAAGACATTCTTATAACTAAGAAAAAATGCACCCATGTATAATCAAGACACCTTCGTTACCTAGATTATTTATATGTACTTCCAAGGTGTATTTGCTACCTACATCACATGCACTTCCTTGGCTAAATTTACATACATGCATACCCAAAGCATTTGGGGTACCAAAAATTGCACATGTGCACATTCCGGTATTTCTAATACTTATGCATATACAAACTTTGTGATGAATCTTGGCTATCTACACAATAAGGTGCTACATTTCATGCTTCATTCAAGTGTTTTTGCTACCTAAAGCCGCATGCAAATTCAAGTATATTTCCTTTTGCTGACTAAAATTGTATTCAAATTAAAAGGTATTTTTGTAAGGTATTTTCTTTACATAACATGCAACATATTTATATTTTTTTGTGAGACATTTTGACTACCAAAAATTACACGTACATACATCCAAGTATTTTGCTACCAAACCCAAAGTGTAAATTGCCAAAGGTATTTTGCTACCTATTCTAAACCTACACATTTATGATGAGCAAAATTCCTAAACATCTAGGCGTAGGGAAATTATTGTAGCGTGGCCCATAGCTGATTGCTCGCCAAAAAAGGGTAACTTTACCCAATATGCACCTCCTCTTGTGTTCTTTTGTATAAAACTTTGGCTCCTAGGTCTAGGATATATGTGGGGCAATTACTCTAGCCTTTTCGGGAATGAATGCATGTCCCAAAAAAATAGAAAATATGTGCAAACCAAAATGCCCCACGGGTTGTTTCCCTATGAAAACCACGCGCTAATGCCATTGAGGCATTTCACCGAACACTTGGTGGGCGCGTGTTTAGGCATTAATAGTAAGAGAACGGGGACAATGTGGCATGCCCCATTGCTTCAAAATGCATTATAGGCCTAGGGCCATCTCATACAAACCCCCAATTCAACCCAATCAAGCAAGAAAACAAACCAAAATTGCCCCACATATTTGAGCACATTCCCACATTTTAGAGCACCAAAAGGAGATCAAAATACACCAATAAAAAGCTAGAAAGCTTAGGGATGGAATACTTACATGTTGGTGATGAACAAAAGCGCGAAACGGAATCAAAAAATGCGAAAAATGATGACCCTAGGGCTGCAAACTCGTAAATCCCGTGGGTATGGCTTTTGAAAGGGGGGAAAAGAAGTTTTTGAATGCAAAAACGTCCCCCCTTTCGTCACTTTTAAATTTTGGTGCAGGGGTGGCTCGCCCAGGCGAGCTCAACTCACCCAGGCGAGCTAACCTGCATTTTTTTTTTTTGAGAGGAACATTAACCATGTCCCCTCCTTCCTTGAACTTACTTAAGTTAGAATTAGGCGTTGATTACTTATTTTTAAAACAAACAAATAGTAAAAAAAAACTGCGAATGCAAAGGATACGGGGCTGCCTTGCAGCGACGTTCTCTGCTTGTCCAGCGCAGAGAAAGGGCAACGATCAGTCGGTCGTGACCCCATCCCCACTTGCATCCGTTCCTAAGTACCTGCAAGTAATAAACAACCAGGTTTGGCCAATCTTGACCGCGTCGTTGTCTTACCTTGATTGGTTTCTGCTGTCCATGCTTTGTCCCCACCCCAGAAGGTAGCTCAAGATGATCCTGCCCCTGTTTTACCACAACAATATGCATGCGTATGCGTATGCATGAATGTTTTCAAACGCAGCAAATTTTAGCGAAAGTTGGTTTATGTTCAATTTTAATTAAGCGCTTGGGGCATCCCATGAACCGAGCGAAAGGGCTCAGGTGATCACAAATCAACGCAAGGTTTGAAACCAACGTGAGGACTAAAGCCTCGAATCCACGTTCATTTCTTTGAAAGATTGTAACGAGAGATACAGCAGACGGGAAATCCCTAGGGGAAATCCAGAAAACGCATAAAAATAAAGAACATGCAGCGACATCCTTAATTGCCCCAGATTCTAGGCATAATATCGCTTGACGACATCAGAATTCACGGGTGAAGGTAACTCTTCGCCATCCATGTTGGTAAGCACCAGGGCTCCTCCGGAAAAAGCCCTCTTCACAACAAAAGGCCCTTCGTAGTTCAGGGCCCATTTCCCTCGATTGTCCTTGACAGCATGGGACATTTTCTTTAGGACAAGGTCTCCCTCATGGAACTTGCGCAAGCGTACTTTCTTGTCGAATGCACTCTTCATTCTTTGGTGGTACAAACGCCCATGACTCATGGCCGTTAAGCGCTTACCCTCAATGAGGTTGAGCTGGTCATAGCGCGTTTGAGCCCACTCTGATTCCTTTAATCCGGATTCTGCCAAGATCCTTAATGACGGGACTTCTACCTCAAACGGTAACACAGCCTCCATCCCATATACCAATGAGAACGGTGTTGCCCCAGTTGACGTCCGCACTGAAGTTCGGTAACCGTGTAACGCGAATGGGAGCATTTCGTGCCAATCTCTGTATGACACAGTCATCTTTTGGATAATCTTTTTTATATTCTTATTGGCTGCTTCCACGGCTCCATTCATCTTTGGCCGGTAGGGTGTGGAATTCTGATGCTGGATTTTAAACTCCTCGCACATTTCCCCCATCATCTTGTTATTCAGGTTGGTGCCGTTGTCCGTGATAATCTTCCTTGGCAAACCATATCGGCAGATGATCTCTTTCTTAATGAACCTGACCACCACGCCCCTCGTGACGTTGGTATAGGAGGCCGCCTCGACCCACTTGGTAAAATAATCTATCGCTACGAGGATGAAGCGATGACCATTCGAGGCCTTGGGCCCAATGGCCCCGATTACATCTATTCCCCACATGGAGAACGGCCAAGGGGCGGACATGACATTCAGAGGATGTGGTGGGGCATTGACATTATCCGCGAACGCTTGACATTTGTGGCATTTCCTCACATGGACACAACAATCACTTTCCATGGTAAGCCAGTAATAACCTGCTCTTAGGATCTTCCTGGCCATAGCATGCCCGTTGGCATGCTTTCCAAACGAGCCCTCATGGACTTCCTCGATCATGTGATTTGCCTCCCTGGCATCCACACACCGTAGGAGTGTCATGTCGTGATTTCTCTTATACAGTATGCTTCCGCTCATGAAGAAACCGGCTGCCAACCTTCTCAATGTCCTCTTATCATTGTCGGCAATCTCTAGCGGGTATTCTTTGCTTACGACATATCGCTTGATGTCGAAATACCAAGGCTTTCTGTCCCGTTCCTCTTCTACTTGGCAACAATGCGCAGGTTTGCCACGACACCAAAATTCAATGTAGGGTAGATCCCCATGCGGCGTTAGCTGGAACATAGACGCCAAAGTAGCAAGGGCATCCGCCATTTGATTTTCCTCGCGGGGAAAATGATGGAAGGAGATCTCATCAAAGGTCTTAGCCAATTCCTTGATATAGGCTTTGTAGGGTATCAGTTTGGGATCTTTAGTTTCCCATTCCCCTCTCAGCTGATGGATTACCAACACTGAGTCGCCATACACCTTGAGTAGTTTGACATTGGAGTCAATTGCTGCCTGGATGGCTAGGGCACATGCTTCTTATTCGGCCATGTTGTTGGTGCAGTCGAATCCTAGCCTGGCTGTGAAAGGTACACATTGATTGTCCGGAGAGACCAATACTGCCCGAACGCCATGGCCTAGAATGTTTGACGCTCCGTCAAACCATACGGTCCATTTGTCCCGATCTTCGTCCAATTTTTCCTCAAACAAGGCCATGATGTCCTCATCCGGGAATTCAGGATGCATGGGCTGATAGTCGTTAAGAGGCTGTTGAGCCAAATAATCTGCTAAGGCACTTCCTTTTATCGCCTTTTGGGTGACGTAGACTATATCAAACTCGGATAGCAGGACTTGCCACCGGGCGATTCTTCCCGTGAGAGCTGGCTTTTCAAAGATGTACTTAACCGGGTCCATCTTGGATATCAACCAGGTAGTATGGCTCAGCATGTACTGCCTTAGGCGATGGGATGCCCATACTAGAGCATAACACGTTCTTTCGAGCAGGGAGTAATTCATTTCACAGGTCGTGAACTTCTTACTTAGGTAGTAAACAGCGCGCTCTTTCTTTCCGGATTCATCATGTTGCCCCAGCATACACCCCATTGACTCGTCTAAGATTGTCATGTACAAAATGAGAGGCCTTCCAGGTACTGGTGGCATAAGTACGGGAGGATTCATAAGGCACTTCTTGATCCTTCAAAAAGCTTCTTGGCAATCCTCATTCCAGCGATCAGTTTGGTTTTTGCGTAAGAGCTTGAACAACGGCTCACAAATGGCGGTGAGCTGTGATATGAATCTGGCGATATAATTCAAGCGTCCCAGGAAACCTCGGACTTGCCTCTCAGTATGAGGTTCTGGCATCTCAAGGATGGCCTTCACCTTTTCGGGGTCTACCTCTATCCCTTTCTGGCTCACGATGAAACCAAGCAATTTCCCTGATTTGACCCCAAAGGTACACTTGGCGGGGTTCAACCTTAATTGATATTTCTTAAGCCTTTCGAACAACTTCCGCCGGTTGACAAGGTGTTCTTCCTCGGATTTAGATTTAGCAATTATGTCGTCCACGTAGACCTCGATCTCTTGATGCATCATATCATGGAACAAAGCTACCATGGCCCGTTGATAAGTTGCCCCGGCGTTCTTGAGTCCAAAGGACATCACCTTGTAACAGAACGTCCCCCACAGGGAGACGAAGGTAGTCTTTTCCATATCCTCTGGCGCCATCTTTATCTGATTGTAACCGGAGAAACTGTCCATGAAGGAAAATAAAGCGAAATTGGTCGTGTTATCCACGAGGATATCGATGTGTGGCAAAGGAAAATTGTCCTTGGGACTGGCCCGATTCAGGTCCCGATAATCCACACACATCCCTACTTTCCCATCTTTCTTAGGGACCGGTACAATGTTGGCAACCCATTCTGGATACCGAGCGACGGCCAGAAAACCAGCGTCAAATTGCTTCTTCACTTCTTCTTTTATCTTCAAGGATGTTTCGGGCTTCATCCTTCTCAGTTTCTGCTTTACCGGGGAACACTCGGGATTTAGAGGTAATCAGTGCTGTACAATGTCAGAACTCAAACCGGGCATATCTTGGTATGACCAAGCAAAGATGTCTTGGTAGTCTTTTAGCAGGATTATTAATTCTTCACGGATAGGTGCGGTAATACCTGTGCCTATCTTTACTTCCCTTTTTCCACTGCCAATTCCCAAGTCTACTAGTTCTGTTTCTTCTTGATGAGGCCCCATTTCTTGGTCCTCATGGGCGACCATCCTTTCTAATTCTGGGGGAAGTCCCACATCCTCATTCCCTTCATCTTCCGTTTGATTCGTTTCTTGCTCGAAGTTGATAAGCGGGTCCCAGGTATTAGTACCTTCGGGGGACTCGTCATCGGATCTGCCGTTTCAGAAATAAAGAAGTAAACATGCAAATGAATGAGAATGGGTAGAGACGTAGGAACAGATGGAGAAAGATCCTTGTATTATAAATTCAAAAACAAAAGACACAAAGCCTTAACAAAAGGAAAAACTCTAAAGCCTAGGCCCAACTATAGAGCTTTTAAAACCGTAAAGGTTTACATTATGCTCGTTGCGTAAATGTCGGGGCGCTCCTCCACTCGCCAATTTCCCAGCTGGAAATCAGGAGGGCATGGTCGTACCAAATCCAATGTACTCGGAACATCATCTTCGTATATCGCGACCACTTGACCTTCGTCTCCCAGACCCGCGCTTATAAAGCTTCTACTTATGTGGCAGGGCGGGCTTCCTTTACTTTCTTGTCTCAACTGCGAGCTTTGGCCACTGCTTTTCCTTCCCGCGATGCTTCTCTTCATATCCGCCTGAGTGGGTTTATAGCCTAAACCATACCTCCCACGATTTCCTTTGGCATTTATCAGGCTAGTTATGCCGCCGTTGTCTTTGCCCAAACCCATTCCGGGTTCGTAACCGTTTCCCATCATAACTCGAGCCATCATTACTGCTGCATCGGACAGGCAAGCTTGCCCAGAGAATGAGTCCACGGAGGAAATGCTTACCACCTCAAAAGACTGGAAAGCAGTTTCTAATGACTCCTCTGCTGCCTCCACATAAGGCATAGAGGATGGGCAACTCACCAAGATATCTTCCTCGCCTGATACGATGACCAGTTGCCCTTCCACTACGAATTTCAACTTTTGGTGGAGTGTAGAGGGAACAACTCCCACTGAGTGGATCCACGGGCGCCTCAACAGACAGCTGTAGGGGGGGTTAATGTCCATTATTTGGAAGGTGACTTGACAGGTGTGAGGGCCTATCTGTACTGGGAGATCGATCTCTCCCCTAACCTCTCGGCGGGTGCCGTCGAAGGCACGAACTACCATTGAACTTGGCTTTAAGTGGGAGGCATTGAATGGTAATTTCTCCAAAGTGCTCTTAGGCATCACGTTTAAACTGGAACCATTATTGATGAGCACTTTGGCTACGATATGGTCCATACACTTGACTGATACGTGCAAAGCCTTATTATGCCCTCTCCCCTCGGCGGGGATTTCTTCTTCGGCGAAGGCGAGATAGTTGTTGGCAGTGATATTGTTGACCAGCCCTCCGAAACCTTCTACCGAGATATCTTGGGCCACATGGGCCTCGTTCAGAACTTTTACTAGCAGAGCCCGATGAGGATCGGAGCTCATGAGTAACTCCAACAGCGAGACCCTGGCCGGGGTTTTGTTGAGCTGTTCGATAACCTTGAATTCGCTCTGCTGAATTATACGGAGGAACTTGCTGGCTTCCTCTAGCGACACCTCCTTTTTACCATCCTTTTTCTCCGGAAGGCCTTTTGCCGGAATATCTTTATTCGAAGCGTGGGGTGCTTCGCCATCTTGTTCCTCCACCACTTTTCCTTTTCCCTTGACGTTCGCGGGTTGGACTGGTAGGTCCGGAGGCGCGAACACACGACCGCTACGGGTCACACCACTCAGTCCCGTGATATTTGTTACTTTAGCCGACAACGAGCTGACGTCGGTGGCTTCTTCTTCCTCCCCCCTCGGAGGTGCATATCTTCATGGGACTGCGTGGCTATTTTGGTACGGGAAAGGAACAAGTTTAACTGCTAATGGGTGTCCGGGTTTTTGCGAAGCTGTGCCCTTAGTGAAGTATATCACCAAGGGTTTGGGCTTTGCAATACTGCTCCCATCCGTGGACTGCATGCATATATGCTGCTCTTCTTTTCCTTCACTGCCAACTTCCAATCGACCTAGATCTATCATCCACTGTAACAATTCCTCTACTCCCAAACACGTTTCCATGTCATGCAGCTCGCCGGAATGCAGCAAACAGGAATCCTCCTTGCACCCACTATGGGGTATCACACCTCCCTTTTGCAGGGCCTCAAAGATAAACCTCCTAGGGGTTGCCACATCCCTTAAAGGTTTAGACCTGCGCGGCCTATCGGACTCAACGGCATTAATTGCTCCCCCTCCATGATTGGCGAGCGGATTGGTTCTCACATTGGGCCGATCCTCTTGGAAGGTCAGCCATCCAGCATCCATCAAATGTTGGACCTTGTATTTAAGGGCCAAGCATTTTTCAACGGAATGTCCCGGGACACCCCCATGGTACTTGCAAGTTGCATTAGGGTCATACCACTTTGGGAAAGGGGGTTGAAGGACCCTTCCGGGAGTTACCACGGCCAAATGGTTGGCGATGAGGGACGGCAAGAGGTCTTCGTACGTCATTGGGAGTGGGGTGAATTCTTGAAATGGCCTCGGAGGGAAGTTCCTTGTCGCGTTGGAATTACCGGCCGGGCGAGTCTTGTTCGGAGTTGGAACTTGGGGAGCTTCCCTCTGGGTGGGTGCCTTAGGCTGCACGGGTGCTGAACTAGAGGCGTTCCCGGTATGAGCCGAGAAACTCGGGTGATGTTGCGCGTACTGATGGGTACCATGAGGTGTCTGCGGGGGTTTGACCCACGCGGGCGTTGAAGAGACGGCATGGGCCTCTCCTTCCTTCCTTTTTGCCCCTATTGCCCCGATTCTTTTGGCATTCGCACTTGTGGAGGAAACGTAATCGAACTTTCCTCTCTTCAATCCTACCTCGATTCTTTCCCCGGCGAACACTAGGTCTGCGAAGCTGGACGGCATGTAACCTACTAGCTTCTCATAGTAGAACACTGGCAAAGTGTCTACCATCATGGTGATCATCTCTCTCTCAACCATGGGAGGAGCTACTTGTGCTGCCAGGTCCCTCCATCGTTGCGCGTATTCTTTAAAGGTTTCCCCCTCCTTCTTGAATATATTCTGCAGTTGAGTGCGATCGGGAGCCATATCGGAATTGTACTAATATTGCCTTAGGAAGGCAGTAATCAGATCCTTCCAAGTACGGATACGGGAGGCTTCCAAATTAGTGTACCACACTACCGCGGCTCCGGCCAAGCTTTCTTGAAAAAAGTGTATTAATAGCTTTTCATCCTTAGAGTGTGCACCCATCTTGCGACAGTACATCTTGAGATGGTTTTTGGGACAAGTTGTCCCTTTATACTTGTCGAAGTCCGGTACCTTGAACTTCGGGGGGATAACAACATCAGGTACTAAGCAAAGATCCGTCATGTCTGCGAACGGATAGTCCCCAAATCCTTCCACGGCTCTCAATCTCTCCTCGAGGAGATCGAGCTTCCTCCTTTCTTCAGTTGCCGGGGGCGGTCCTTCCGTGGACAAAACTATTGGTTGTGTCGTGATGTTGGGCTGAGGCAACGTGCTGGGTGTCGGCCCTTCGGGGATCGGGGGATAGAACTCGACATCCCTTCAAGCATAGTCTTGAGGGTCTTTGTGGACCTCGTCGGGCTGTTGAGGAGGCTCTCTTTCAAGGACGTGAGAAGCAATATGGCCCGCATCATCTTGCAAGATGGGTGGTGTGTAGTTGGGCGGCAATCCATAAGGGTAAGCCGCTCGATTGTATCCCAGATGAGGGTTGCCATCATGCCCCAGTGTGTCCCTTCCCCGTCCTACTATGTTTGAGGGAGGATGGTGCGCAGTTGCCAAGAGAGTTGGGTCTGCTTCGGCAGCCGAACTGACAGCGGCAGCGGTGGTCGCATTCTTCTCCATGAGCTGCCTCATTCCTAACATGGCTTCCATCATGGAAGCCAGTTGTTCTTTCAGAGCCGACATATCGGCTTTCATCTGTTCCTGTGTCTCCTCTTGATCACCCATCGTTCTAGATTTGGATCTGGTGCGATAGGGATGCCTTGTGGCGCGTTTAGTTATGGTGTTTTTCCCTAAAAAACCAAACGTGAGGAGTGGGTAAAGAAAGAAAGAATGCATGGTAGAGATGAAATGCAGGAGTGATTTGATTCGCACAAGCTTTTTTGGAGTAGAAACATGGGACCAACTTATTTTATTTCAAAAATAAAGTCGTATCTAGTCAAGGTCTGAGAGACCATACAAGTTTCCTAGTGATTTCTAATTATGTGGGCCATTAAGTCTATCATATGCTGACAATAGCCTAGAAGCCCATGAATTTCTTCGGGGGCGGAGTAGGTGTCCGCCATCGCCTTGGCCTTGGCTAACAATCGGGGAAGTTCTTGACTCCCGTTCAAGGTAAGAGCAAACCGATCCATCCACATGGTTGCCTCTTGGTGTAAAGAGTCGATCACCCTTCCTCTAGCCTCTTTTTCCGCGTATACTTGGGCATACTCGTCCGCGATCCTATGCTCGTGGGCCATGGCTAGACCTAACTCTTCTTGGTACTTGGCGATGATAGCTAGCATGTTGGTCTCCGTCTCGCATAAACGCTGAGACAAGCTTCTTTTGGACCTTGAACAGGCAACTAACTCCTCTTTCAAAACCATGCTATGTGCTCGCGATTGGTCCCTCTCTTCCCTTCGCAGCTTGAGTTCATTGTTGCTACCCCACAGAGCTCCGTGAAATTTGTTCCGGCTATACTCTTCCTTGCGAGCCCTCTTGGTCTCTTGTTCAAGGGCTCATGCGGTAGTTGCATTCTCTTCCCGTAATCCAGCACACTCCTTCCGGATGTGTGTAGCGGCCAACTTGAACTTCTCCTTGGCAAGTTTCGCCTTTCCTAACTCGCTTTTGAGAGCTTGGACCTCTTCGTCCTCTTCCGGTGCTTCAAAACTCTCTTCGCTGATGACTTTTAACTTGGCGAGCCAATCTAAACCTCGTATATGAACTTTCAGCCATCCATGGTACCCACCAATGATGCCATTACGAATGCCCCTAAGTTCTTGATCTTTCCTTAACGGGGTTTCCCATGCCTTATGGATTCTTTGTATAGCCTTGAAATTTTGTGCACCGAAATCCCTCACAAGGAAAGGAGACATGCTTTCTTCTGTCGGTGCTCCCCTCATGGGGTACCCTAGTTGTCTTATAGCGAGCGCGGGATTGTAGTTAATACAACCCCTCGTTCCTATCAGCGGAATGTTTGGGTACCCTCCACATGAGAAAAGGACTCCCTCCTTTCCTTCCTTCCATCGAGGGAACCAATTGATTGTTCTACCTCCTATCCCGGCCAAAAGCTGGTCCCAATCTATTCTCCTCTTTTCAGTACACGAGCGATGGCTCAGGAGCAAACATGGATGCCTTGCTGGAACAAGTGCGAAACCAACCAAACACAGAGGGCGGGCAAGCAACAGATGATCCGTGCGCTACTCTTTTCGCACCTTCGGTCAAATGTGTCAAATAAATCTGCCAAGACAGCTACCACTGGACTTTCCTTGCTATGGTGGTATGCAAGGAAAGCGTCGATTGCTGCTAGGTCCACCAAACCATCCACGTTTGGAAAGAGGACGACCCCAAAAATTAGCAAAGCTAACACATCCATAAACGGGACCCAATCCCCTTGACTTGCCATATCCTTCGCCTTATCTTCTAGGTACTTTCGTGGTAGGCCCGCTATGTCGTTTCGAGTCTGTTTTATGCGGTCCAAACCTCTTGCTGAATCCTTGACTACAGTTGCAATTCTGCTCAAAGAGGGGAGACACCCGGAGGAAAGATACGGTTTTCTTCCCCCGAGAGGACATCCTAGAAATTCCTCAAATTCTTCAATGGTTGGTACTAATTGGAAGTCTCCGAACGTGAAGCATCTCAAAGGCTGGTCGTAGTATTGGGTGAGCGATGCAATGGCTTCTATGGATATCTCTGCTATGGTCAACTCTAAGATCTTTCCATAAATCTTGCGGAAAACTTGCATTTGGAGAGGTTCCATCAACCGCCCTAATTCCTTGATGCTGGTGGTATCTAGGCTTTTAACCTTGACTTGGTAAAACCTCTTGCCGGTTTGATTTGTCCCCATGCTTACTAAAGTGAGACAAAAAACCGTGCAAATCAAAACTCCGATATCTCATGGATGGAATGGATGAATGCATGAAGGAATGCATATGACACAGATGCAACTTAGGAATGCGGGGGCCCGAGGAATTGTCTCCTTCTTAGATACAACGTCTAGGGGTAGCAAAGTGCCCCAACGTATGTATTTAAAACGGTGACCCGGACCCTCCATTGATTTGTCTATAGAGGGGATCAAGACAGAACCCCTATGCATATGCAAAAGGCGCAATGACAATATCCACTGAACATAAGCAAAAAGGGTATATGATATTTATGCATGGCAGTGTGAAGAATGGCACGCAGCGGGTTTGCTCCGTGCCCCTATTCAAGGGACCTATAAGGGAGAGAACTAACTAGGCATTTAGTGATAACCCCCAAGGTAGTCATATCTCTTTTGATAGTTTCTAGAGGTATCATTCTCTTCGAAGAACATATTGCAGCAGTAGGGACTACTAGCAACAATAAGTTTTCAAAGAGAAAAGCTCTAGATGAGGGTTCACTGTAATCAAGCAAGTCGGAGACCTAGCATGATCACAGATTCACCTCCACTCCTTATGTTCCCATGAACCCGGGTATAGGGCCCTTTTTCACTCACAGTGTGTGCAAATAGTGTTGGTGTTTGCGTGCATCAAATGAATAAATATTTACCTCATGCATACATTTAAAAACGCACTAAAAGCGACAAAGAGTTTATATACACAAGAACGTAATGAAGGGAAACAAACAAAGGAGTAAGTCATGGTAAAACATTGCACAAGATTAAATGGCTTAACTCTCTAAAAAACAGTCCCCAGTGGAGTCGCCAACTGTCGCAACCTACCCTTCGGCGGGAGGGCGACGCGTGACTCGCGGGATGCGTGTTCCACGAAAGGAATACGCGCGGAGTCGCCGCCAACATTTATTTGAGGAAAACGTCGGAAAAACCGGAAAAGACGTGATCTACAAACTTTTAAGTGAAAGGTTCGGGAGTTGTATTTATGCACGGGGAAGGTATTAGCACCCCACACGTCCGTCCCAAGGGACGGCAACCTTTAATCGAATGTGCAAACATGACCTTGATTTTTATGTTCCCTTTTTATGTCTTTATATCCTTTATACTCTTTTTATATTTTTCTTTTTTTGTGGTCGACAAGGGTGTTTCCCTTTGCTCCTACGTATTCCTCAATTGGGATGAGAAAATCAGACCTACGTAGTTCTTTCCTATCAAGTGATTCTTAAAAGATGATCATTCTAAGGCGTTGGACCTTGAAAATGATCCATTTTTACTTAGTAAGAAATTGAAATGACAAACTTCAAAACCTATTTTTATGGACGAGCTTGACTAGGCGAGTTGATTTTAGCCTTAATTTCACTTTAGTTATTAGTCAATTCAATTAAGAATGAGAAATCCCAAAGAGAAAACGTCCGATTGATTTTCCGCTTTATTTTACTAAAAGGTATATTTTTTTTATTATACTATTATTTTACCTCTTTTTGATTTCCAACGTGGTTACGGCACGACCGAACGGTCGGAACTCATTTTAACCGAAGTTAATGGATAATACAATTCAAACGATCGGTGGAAATTTATTTTATTTTTAGTTTAAGCGAGAAATGATTTAAATAAAATGGCTTAAGCACGTCAAAAGGGGGTATAAAAAGTAAATGAAACGAGAATAAAAATACACGAAACACAATGTGGACCACAACGGGTACATAAAACGAATCGAAAAGCTTGGTTCGAGGTACTTACCCGTTGAAGATCGAAGAACGATGAAGAACGAATGAAGAACGTCGAAGAACGGTCGAAAACCTTCGCGAAATTCCTCACGGAAAACGTTACGGAAACGTTTCGGAAGCGCCTCGGCTTCGATTTTCTTCACGGAAACAATTTTTTCAAGCAAATTCGAAAGAGAGAGAAGTGCCTAAGGGGCTGAACCTTTTCTTCTTCACTTCCTCCCCTATTTATAGCAAAATACGGGAGATGCTTGCCGCCCAGCTCGCCCAGGTGAGCAGGGTTGCTTCCTCCAGAAGCAACAGCCTTCTGGAGGAATATTCTGGAGGGCCCAAGTGGGCCTGGGTGCTATTTGCACCCCCACTTTTACTAAGTACACCCCCTCTGCTTTTTTTGGTGATTCTTTTTTCGTAAAGTTACGGAAACTTACGAATTTCGTAACGATACTTGTTTTCTTTCCGTAATGTTACGGAACCCTGTGGATTACATAATCATCCCCTTTTTGACTTACGGAATGTTACGGAACCTCACTAATTGTGCAACGATGCTTCCATTTGATTTCCGGTGTGTCACGGAACCTTACGGATTGTGCATCAATATTTCTTTTCTTTTTCGGCATGTCCCGGAATTTCACAAATTTCCTAATGATGGGTGCCAAGCACCTTACAAGGACCAAACAAAAGTCGCATGTCATCAAGCAAAGGTCCCCGGACGAAATTAGGGTATGACAGCTGTACACCAGCAACGCTTCGAGGCCATCAAGGGATGGTCATTTCTCCGGGAGCGACGCGTCCAGCTCAGGGACGATGAGTATACCGAGTTCCAGGAAGAAATAGGTCGCCGGCGGTGGGCATCACTGGTTACCCCCATGGCCAAGTTCGATCTAGAAATAGTCCTCAAATTTTATGCCAATGCTTGGCCAACAGAGGAGGGCGTGCGTGACATGAGGTCCTGGGTGAGGGGTCAGTGGATCCCGTTTGATGCAGTTGCTATCGGCCAGCTCCTGGGATATCCGTTAGTGCTGGAAGAGGGCCAGGAGTGCGAGTATGGCCAGAGGAGGAACCGGTCTGATGGGTTCGATGAGGAGGCCATCGCCCAGTTGCTATGTATACCGGGGCAAGATTTTGCCCGGACTGCTACCAGGAGACGGGTGCGGATCATGCGCACCAACATGACCACCCTGACTCAGATATGGATGACTTTGCTGCTCAGCAACATCCTGCCCACCGATCATAATTCTGACCTCCCCCTGCTGAAGTGTCAGCTGGTGTACGCCATCCTGACGCGGATGAGCATCCATGTGGCTCAGTTGATCGCTGATGCCATCTATATTTTTGCAGGTATGGCGCCTACCAGGCACCCTTTGGATCCAGATAAGTCCAACAGGGCCCTGGATTTCCCGCGCTGATCACAGGACTCTGCCAGTCGTTTGGAGTCCCCGTTGCACCTACCAAGGTGATTCGGCCGCCCATCACCCGGGCTTTTATTGAGAAGTACTGCACCCAGAGACAGGCTCAGGGGGATGCTCCACAGGCCGCAGGCGCGCCACCACCACCTCATCAGGCTGGCCCGGCTGGGTCATTTGACATGGAGCAGTATTTACGGCATTTGGTTCGCCAGCAGGCGGCCAACCACCGGGCACATGTACAAACCCATGATTGTCTGTACCAGCTGAGCCTCAGCATGCAGAGCCAGGGCTTCGCTTCTTTTTCATGCCCTACTCCAGACCAGTTCAGGGCAGAGGTCGCATGGCCCGGGGATTGGCCCGAGGCCCAAGCAGGAGAGGCGCCCCCAGAGGCTCCCGGCGATGGAGAGGAGGCCCACGAGGACGAGGAGATGGCCGATTTGCTTGACTTCTTGGGAAGGAGTGGAGCTACATGACTGGGAGATCCCCAGATTCATATTTTCTTTCATATTTCTTTTATCATTTTTATGTTATGTTATTTTTTGACTTGAGAGACTAATGTTTGTTTTTTTTGTTTCGATTGTCGTTTGTACAGCGCATACATTTTTGTTTGGATTGTTGCGTTAGTGTTTATATTATTACTATCAATGATGTTTGAAATTCTGGAACCGTGTAGAGTTTTTTTCGTTTAGGAACATCGTCCAAAAATAATAAAACAAACAAAAATCATGATAAAAATAATAAAAAAGGGGAGGGAAGAAAGAGCAAGTAAGGAGAAAAAGAAGGAAAATAGAAGATAAAGAACCAACATGTTTTTGAAAGAGATGATTTCCGACTTTTGATTGAAAGGAAAATTCGCCGATCATAGCTAGTTTTTGAAAAAAATGTGTGTACACCCGAAGGGTGAACGCTGTGAAATTTCCCCGGACGCCCAAAATGGACTCGGATGAATGCACAAATGGATAAAAGAACATGTTTTGGAAACATTGGGTTGACTAAAATAGAGGAAATGAATCCTGAGCCCTAGCATCACATGACCATAAAAATTTGACACTTAAGTGTCCGCATTGGTGCATGCATGACCAGTTTTGCATAAAATTTCCAAATCATCATTTTTGCATTTTGTGTCATGGAAATAATGTGGAGCATCCCTTTTATCCTTGAACCAAACCAAACCCTGACATGTATCATGTCTAGCCATTCTACAAGCCTTGAGCCAAGATCCTGACTCACCATAAACCTTGACCCAGGGTGAGAATGTCAATCCTTACCCTCGGAAGCAAAAAAAGAAAAGAAGGAAAATTTCCAATCAAAGAGAAAGCAAAAAGAAAAGAAAGGAAATTCCCAATCAAAGAGTGGGAGAAAGCAAAAAGAAAAGAAAGAAAATTCCCAATCAAAGAATGGGAGAAAGTAAAAAAAAAAAAAAGAAGAAGAAGGAAAGAAAGCTCCTAATCAAGGATCGAAAGAAAACAGAAGAAATGTGCAGAAAGGTCTTTGGACCAGACAATATCTAAACAATACAGAATTGTCACCAAATGAACAAAAAGAAGGAAAGGAAACCACGACCTAAAGTGGTCTTCTCCTTTTAATTACCAACCAAAATCCTTTGCGTCGGTGACTTTTTCGCCCCGCACTAAACCAAAATAGAAAAGGAAAAAGCCAGAAAAAGGGTAAAAAAAAAAGAGGAGGTCAAAAGCAAAAAAAAACCACCAAAAGAACCCGTTTCCAAGGGAAGTCCTATTGATCCATGATCACGCATGTAATCTTTGATTTGATAGGAAATGATTTGTAAAATCAAGTCATGACATATCTATGGTTCGGAATTAGGATAAAACACTTACCTGTGGGAGATTGATACACTTTGAGTGGATTTCTTCTATTTTTGTCGAACCCAGTGTTTCCTCTAAATGGTCATTTAGAAACGAAATGCTAAACATCCAAAATCTCATTTATGGTTATGAGAAAATTTCATCAGCATACTCTCCTTCCTCAGTAGACGCATTGTTTTTCACTCAAAAAGGCATATGCTGCTCTAATCAGTTGGAATATTTGTCTCTTTACTAAAGCATGTTTTCATTTTAGTGGAGAAAACATCGAGACTATTTCTAGTCTCACAAGTTATCAAGAACTACGTAGGTCTGAGTTCCTCATTGGAGGATACGTAGGAGCAGGAGCCTCGCTTTTGTCGACCACACCGCTTTTTGTTACCATGACCCAAAAGCTGGTAGCCCGCGGAGACACCTTACGGTTATTCGCACCTCGTCATTCAGTGACCCCAAGTGTGATTGACGAGCGGAGGCCAATGTGGTCATCTGCGCCCTTTCCGGAGGTGTCAGCATTTTCCGGTGGAGACTTTTTCAAGTCTCACAAGTTATCTAGAACTACGTAGGTCTGAGTTCCTCATTGGAGGATACGTAGGAGCAAGAGCCTTGCTTTTGTCGGCCGCCCCACAATCTCTGTCATACTGACCCTGAGGTCATGTGACATGCGGAGACAAATTATGGTCATTCCGCACACCTTTTTGCCATTCAGACACAGTTGTGTCCGATGGCACGCAGAGACAAATTATGGTCATTCTGCGTCCTTTTGTCATCCAGAGGCGGCGGGCCCGATGACATGCGGAGACAAATTATGGTCATTCCGCACACCCTTTTGCCATTCAGACACAGTTGTGTCCGATGGCACGCAGAGACAAATTATGGTCATTCTGCGCCCTTTTGTCATCCAGAGGCGGCGGGCCCGATGACATGCGGAGACAAATTATGGTCATTCCGCACACCCTTTTGCCATTCAGACACAGTTGTGTCCGATGGCACGCAGAGACAAATTATGGTCATTTTGCGCCCTTTTGTCATCCAGAGGCGGCGGGCCCGATGACATGCGGAGACAAATTATGGTCATTCCGCACACCCTTTTGCCATTCAGACACAGTTGTGTCCGATGGCACGCAGAGACAAATTATGATTATTCTGCGCCCTTTTGTCATCCAGAGGCGGCGGGCCCGATGACATGCGGAGACAAATTATGGTCATTCCGCACACCCTTTTGCCATTCAGACACAGTTGTGTCCGATGGCACGCAGAGACAAATTATGGTCATTTTACGCCTTTTTGTCATCCAGAGGCGGCGGGCCCGATGACATGCGGAGACAAATTATGGTCATTCCGCACACCTTTTTGCCATTCAGACACAGTTGTGTCCAATGGCACATAGAGACAAATTATGGTCATTCTGCGCCCTTCGTCAATCGCGGCCGACAAGCCCGTTGACACGCGGAGATTTACGTCATCTTCCGCGCTCACAAGATCTGTCATACTGACATTTGAGTCACGCTGACGGGCGGAAATACCCGAGTGGTTATCCGTATAAACATTCTTTTGCTATCTGTAAGACAGAACGCTTGATAGCATGCAGAGACTGACGTCGTCTTCTGCACCTTTTGTTCCCCCGGGGACATCAAGTCATTTACATGCGGAGGTATTTTATGGTCACCCGCGACTCTCGTCAATCGAGAGGAACGAAATTAGTGTCTTATCTTTACTTCCCTTTTATCTCCAATAAAAGACAAGTAAAGAGGGGCAACTATCATACCCTAATTTCGTCCGGGGACCTTTGCTTGATGACATGCAACTTTTGTTTGGTCCTTGTGAGGTGCTTGGCACCCATCATTAGGCAATTTGTGAAATTCCGGGACATGCCGGAAAACAAAAGAAAATATTGATGCATAATCTGTAAGGTTCCGTGACACACCGGAAATCAAATGGAAGCATCGTTGCACAATTAGTGAGGTTCCATAACATTCTGTAAGTCAAAAAAGGGGATGATTATGTAATCCGCAAGGTTCCGTAACATTACGGAAAGAAAACAAGTATCGTTACGAAATTCATAAGTTTCCGTAACTTTACGAAAAAAGAATCACCAAAAAAAAGGCAGGGGGGTGTACTTAGTAAAAATGGGGGTTCTTCATTCGTTCTTCATCGTTCTTCAGTCTTCAACGGATAAGTACCTCAAACCAAGCTTTTCAATTCATTCTATGTACCCGTGGTTGTCCACATTTGGTTTCATGTATTTTTATTCTCGTTTCATTCACTTTTTATACCCCCTTTTGACGTGCTTAAGCCATTTTATTTAAGTCATTTCTCGCTTAATCTAAAAATAAAATAAATTTCCACCGATCGTTTGAATTGTATTATCCGTTAACTTTGTTTAAAATGAATTCCGACCGTTCGGTCGTGCCGTAACCACGTTGGAAATCAAAAAAAGAGGTAAAATAATAATATAATAATCAAAAAAATATTTTTTAGTAAAGTAAAGCGAAAAATCAATCGGACGTTTTCTCTTTGGGATTTCTCATTCTTAATCGAATTGACTAATAACTAAGGTAAAACTAAGGCTAAAATCAACTCGCCTAGTCAAGCTCGTCCACAAAAATAGGTTTTTTGAAAGTTTATCACTTCAATTTCTTATTAAGTAAAATGGGTCATTTTTAAGGTCCAACGCCTTAAAATGATCACCTTTCAAGTAAAAAGAATCAATTGATTCACGCATAAGAAAGAACTACGTAGGTCTGATTTCCTCATCGCAATTGAGGAATACGTAGGAGCAAAGAGAAACACCCTTGCCGTCCCTTGGGACGGACGTGTGGGGTGCTAATACCTTCCCCGCGCGTAAATACAACTCCCGAGCCTTTCACTTAAAAGTTCGTAGATCGCGTCTTTTCCGGTTTTTCCGACGTTTTCCTCAAATAAACGTTGGTGGCGACTCCGCGCGTATTCCTTTCGTGGAACACGCATCCCGCGAGTCACGCGTCGCCCTCCCGCCGAAGGGTAGGTTGCGACACATTGATTGTGTATTCCATTTGTGTCTATATACACGCATGTTATTAAAATGGTCTAGTTAACTTAGTTATAGTATATGTAAATTATTATAAATGGTCTAGTTAACTTAGTTTACCAACTAATAAAAAATAATTTAAAATATAACTTTAAATATAATTTAAATAAAGAAGTTGAAAAGGGTGTAAAAAAACATTAAACAAAAAATGGACATCATTCGTTATCTAA
The DNA here is from genome assembly GCF_000004515.6 of Glycine max. Classification (NCBI taxonomy): domain Eukaryota; kingdom Viridiplantae; phylum Streptophyta; class Magnoliopsida; order Fabales; family Fabaceae; genus Glycine; species Glycine max. The sequence continues at coordinate 25,811,821 of NC_038250.2, forward strand.
GATCCTTATTTTATATAACGTACTAATATTTTTAAATTCTCTTATAATTACTATTTTCCCACTTATAATAATGATCATGTAAAAAAATGTATTATAAAGTAGTTAGTATTTTAATTTTTAATATAATACTAATTATTTTTTTATATTCTTTATAATATTAATGATATGATTAATTATAAAAATAAAAAATAAATTAATGATGATAATATTAATTTTATAAAATTATTATTATCTTTTATGTATTTATTGATTTTTATTAATATGCATAAAATAACCTTAACAATATCTTTAAATATGTAGTTAATAAATTATTATTTTTCTTCTTACGGATCAACTTGATCCGTAAGTCACTTCCGCATCAAGTTATGGATCAACTTGATCCGTAAGAGGAAAACCAAGCAAGGACAATTTCGTCATTTTTATAAAATGCTGGGTGCACCAGCAATAATGCTGGGTGCACCTAGCAACATTCACCAGTGAATCCCAAACGTCGTCGACGCCGTGGCGATACCCGCATCTGGAAGAACATGGCTTCATTTGTTTCTACCCACTGTATCCTTCCTAGCGGGGTTGGATTTGTGCATGACCAAGATCGTTCTTGTGGTAGAACTAACACTTTACATCTTCAAAATGCTCATAAGAGCCCTAGCTCTCTCTCCTTTTTGCTCTCTGTGCGAGGTTATATTCCTATTCCTTTTCTTTCTCCTACTGTTTTGCTGATTGAAAATTAAGTGTCCAATTTTCTAATATTTTTCTAATGTTGTGTTCATAATGCTTTATCCTACTCTTAGTTGTTGTAATTTATTGCATTCGACTTGTTTTGGTGGCTGAACAATTCTTTACTTTCCTTCTTTAGCTTCAGAAAGTAGATCAGATGTTGTTGTTGTTCAGAGCAAGGGTCGATCATCTTTTTCTCAAACAACTGCTGTGTGTCATCTTACAGGTTCTGTTACTAGAGCCCATGGACTTCGTTTTGCTGTGGTATGTATTAATGCTAAACTACATATAATGTTTGCAAAAACAGATGATGTGGACCACTATCTATTGTACACGAAGGTTCATAACAATGGACTTATATCTAAATTTCCGTTATGCAGACCTGGTTTATGACCGAACATAATGGTGTATATGATCCATGCGTATTTAACTCTACCTAGTGGGGAAAAGTTTTTAGTGCTATATTAAAAAATGAAATTCATTAGAGAAGACTAAGTAGAAAGAAATTAAAGGGGTAGAGGAATTGAGGATAGGATATTATCCTAAAGAAAATACCAAAAATAGAAAATAAGAAAAACACGAAAGAACATATCGAGTGTGTCGAGCACACCAGTCTCTCTATGCATTTGACAAACAGTTCCCTCTAAAATACTCACCGGTCATACTAGCCAAGGATCACAAAAAGCTAAGACCAGTTATTCCATTGAATTACATTACACCATGAAAGGATGTTGCCAACTCTACTACTCCCTGAGCCTCTAAATTGGTTTATTAGAAATTAGTCCAAATGTTTGAAAAATTATATTTCCCCCCAAAATGCTAAAAAAATCCGTACTATATATTTGTTAATGCCACAAACATACATTTGGAGAGCTTTGTGTGGCCTGCAAACTTGTGACACATCATTTGCAAAGAGGATAATGAAAATTCTTGATGATTGATTAAGGGTTTGATGATAATGACAATTTGAAGAAGTGGGAGAATTTCGGAAAATGGGAGATGCAAATGGGATGGTGTTGCAAAGAGGATAAGCATTGGTGATGGGGATATGAAATAGAGAAACAACATAGTAGTAGTCAATCATGAGGAAGTTATGATATTTATGCTATATTTAATGAAATTGTTACCAAACCGCTCTTGGAGGGTGCTTAGGGTACTTTCAATAATTATTCAGTTCAATGAGTATATTGTTTATAATACTGCCCAAGTAAGTTTCAAGTCTGGTGTCTTTGCCATATCATGCCAATGAAGGAATCTAGGATTCTTGTAGTTTAAATTGTAATAAAATTTAGTGGGAAATTTCTACTGTCATTGCTATTATTGGTTTGCAGTTTTGATATATTTTTGCAGATTAATTGGGATTTTTTTATATTGAATTTTCTTGTAGTTGAATTATAGTTGTGTTGAATGACAAACTTTTATTTGATTATGATAGAAATAATGTGCAACCGAGATAAAGAAAGAACTATCAACAAACAGATTTAATGTAGAAAACTCTTGATGGGAAACAACCACAAGCATAGGAGAAGCAATTAACTATATTTAAAATTGATATAATAGAGATACAAAACTACTAAAACCCTAGCCCAAAAGCATACAGGTTCATACTGCACATCTCTGACCCCCAACCCCAAAAGGGATTAATGGTGGGATTTGGTCTTGAGCCTATCGACCTAAGACCTTTGCAGCCACCACAGACCCCAAAAAAATCTAAAAAATATTTTTTCATCAAATTAATTGCACTATAAGCTTTTCAATCTAGGCTAAGAATTGGGTCACCAGATATAATATTATTTTTAAAAAAAAACTATTGTTGGAAACACTTCAGTTTCAGAGATAAATAACAAAAGTTAAGGATTCTTATCCCTGTGGTAGAAAGTGCACAAATTGTTAGCAAGTATGGTGCTTGGTTTTGTATCTGATTAGCATAAGTAGTTGGTTGTTCTTTGTTTTTCCATTGCCCTTTGTTAAAACTTGATTCATGACATACTTGCATGGTGCTCTTTTTGTGTTTTTTTGGATTTATGATAAAGCCCAAAATGTTGTATTTCCTGTTCTTTTGGTAAACTCATGCATGTGACTGGATGTGGACTTTTGTATAGGTTAAGATGCAATTCTTATTGGGGTGTCATCTATAGAAGCAATTTTTTGACCATGACTTATACGTAGTACATCTTGGAATCTGTAGAATTATCTTGATAACGTCTCATTTGGAGTTGACTAGAGATATTTCAACGGGTTTTTTGTAGGGCATGCTAGTGCAGGGATGTATTAGTTGAAACCCGTCACTTAGACCAAAATTATCTCATCCAATTTGTGATCTGGTTATCTGTATAGAACTGCTGTTTTAATCTCAAACTTTTTATTGAGCTCTTCCCTTTTAAATATGTGTTGCATCAGTATAAGTGCTTTTATCATATACAACACAAATCAATTAAGGTTTTTTTTATCATACTAGTCTAGTAAATTTTCAAATAGGTATGCATAAATATAAGAGTTATTTCCCTTCCTCTGTGAAGGAGGTACCCTGAAGTTGATAGGCTTTGGTATGAGGTTTTAACCAATATTCAGAAATAAAAGTTCATCATCTTTTTTCCAAGTTTTTCTTTGTTGTCTAAATTGAAATTATGGGTTGATGAACTTCATGCAGAACATATACAAGTAGCGGGTTTGGATTCGTGGAAGTTGACCGGGGGAAGAGAAGATATTTCAACTTACAATGGTTTGGGTTTGATCATAATTTCTTCTACTACTTCATAGTTCATATCATAGTCATGCTTGTCATGCCATTTAATATGTGTTTGTTTGGTTCAGTTTATTTGCAAAAAATTATGCCTTTCTTATTTGTTTGGAAAATAAGTAACAATGATATTTAGTTATGGCAGTTTGTGAACTGTGGATTGTTGTAGGAATGGTACAGCTACTAAGACGATTATTTGGAAAACCGATCTAGAAAACTATGTACAATATTGTATTTCTAAGACGGTTGTTCCTATAATCGATGTAGAAAACTATGTACAATAATGCATTTCTAAGACGGTTGTTCATAAAACCGATCTAGAAAATCAACTAAAGTAATGTATGTTTAAGACGGTTATACACATAACCGATGTAGAAAGCCACGCACATTCTAAGATGGTTATCCAAATATCCGTCTTAGAAACACTAATATACTAAGACGGGTTCAAAATCGACTTTGTATAGCCCACATGTTTTTACGACTTAGAAAGGCTTATTTGTAGTAGTGTTGGAGCAGTGAAGTAGACCTCATATAGGGCTTCAATGTCAATAGGGTTCAATGGAAGGTGTTTGGGGAGCTTGAAAGTGAAAGAGCCTAAGGTTCATAACAATGAACAAACTAGGGTTCAATCGAAGGTCACGGAGCGTAAATATGTCTACGACTACTAGGTAGGGTTCAAAGAAACAAGAATGCAAAGAGAAGGTCCACGAACATTTGATTTTGATTTTTTTTTACAATTATAATAATTACAAAAATGTCACCGTTTCACTTTTTAAAGTGATCCCTGTACAACCGTCGTAGATTCGATGTCGTAGAAAGTCTTTTTTTCTAGTAGTAGAGTAACAGTGTTAAAATCAAAGTTAAATAATAAGTTGATTTTTCCTTTAGAAAAACAAAAGTTGGTTTTTGTAAAACTTGGTCATTTATTAAAGATTGAGTAGGCAATGGACCATAAATAGATAACTCGAGCTTTCCACCGAAAATACTCGAGCCAACTTCATTGTCACAATTTGTAACTTGACCTATGAGAAACCACAAAAATCTATAACCTTATCCTAATCTCGTATTCTAAGTAATCTCTGGGGAAGAAAAAGCTAAGAACATTAATTCACCTGTGTATAATAAATTTACGTTTTTATTCTTAAAATATGATGACAACTTTTGTATTTACTTTTATTATCATAAAAAATACGCGCGTTTCATATTCATTTTGCTTAACTTATTTAATTAATATTTAATTTTCTACGCCCAACGTTAAGTGTAAGATATTTACGCAGCATTATTAAAGAAAACATATTTACACAGCATCAATAATATTTTATTAATTTAAAAATACTTTTTATGTATTATAAATGTAAAACTTTTACCTTAAGCTCGGGTATGAATTTTTAAAGCAATTATAAATTATAAACATTAATAAACTTATCTACATACTTTTTCATATAACTGACCCGCATTTATAATTGAGTAAAAAAAACACCCTTAGTCACCGAGTCCCGTGTTCCAAAAAAAGAAAAAAGTCACCGTGTCCCATGACTAGTTGATTCTTCAGCCCCATTTAATTGAGTCCGGATTCTCTCAAGGGGTGGCAACAGAGGGCGGGGATCTCCATAAAATTTCGGATTTATAACAAAGAGGCGGAAAAAATGAAATCTAATCCCATTCTCATCAGATTTTTTATTGGTTTTGAAATCCATCCCACATTTTAAAATATATATATTTTTCATATACTTTACAAAAATTATAGATTAAATTATTGATTACATTTTAATTCAATCATTATATATATAATTTAATAAAAAAATAAAAAAACATAAACATATTTAAGAACTAAATTATAATTTACTTAATATTTTTTTATAATTATAATATTATTTAAACTAAAATATATTTGTCATCCTTATAAATAAGAAAATGTTCAAAATTTGCCCATGTTCAAAATTTACCCCTATAAAATTTTTAGTAAGTTTTTTCATCCTCAAACTTAAAATATATCATTTTTCGTCTCGTAAGATCGGATAAATCAAACGTACCATGATGACTTTTCATAACATGTGTATATGATATTTTTTACATTAATTATGTATATAATGAATATAAGATGTGATATTTTTTTAGCATTATACATATAACTGCTGTAAAAAAATCATGCACAAAGGTTTAGATGTACGAAACTTACTCTAAGCAAAAAAAATAATACATTTTTAATTTTGTGAGAATAAAAAACATTAAAAAATTTAGAGAGACAAATTTTGAATATTTTTATATTTATGAGAATAAAAAACTTAACCTATTATTTATTTAACTATTAAAAGGATTATTCTATATTTTAATAATTATAAAAAAATAAAATATAAAATAATTACATAATTATATAAAATCTAGGCCAAAACAGGATTTTCCCGTCAAACTCATTTAAGGCTAGACATGGCAAGAAGACCAGTATGCGTGGGTATCCGTCATAATTCGTCCCGACTTTTAGGGGTAATACCTGAGTTGATCGGACATGAATTTGGGTTTGAGTTTTTCACGATAATCAAAAGTCTTTAGAATTTTTACATAATTTAATGAAAAAGGTCTAGAATTTTTATTACTAGTTAATTTTATTTTAGAATTTTTACATAATTTAATATTATTTTCTTAACGATTTTTGTAGACACATGCGCTATAATAAATTTATTGATATATAAATAATTAAAAATAAATATTTAACAATCAATTTATTTTTTTTAAAATCAAATTTTTAATATTATTTTTATAAAATAATTATTTTTCTAATTCAAATTGGGTATGAGACAAGTTTAAGAATACCCAATATCAACTGGTACAGGAATGAGATAAAAAAAATTTAATCCATGGGATATATCAAGTAAGGATATCAAAGTCGGGATTAAAAATTGGAATGACAATAGCCACCTTGTCCATTGTCATGTCTACTCAAGGCTCAAACAGCTAGCTAGAGGGTTCTAAATAGCCCCGTTACGAGAGAGAAAGACTCAAAGGTTTGTGTGGCCACAAAATTCTTAAGTATTTATCTATGCTACCGGACCTACCCGGTCCTGTAAGGAGTCAAATCCCATCGAATAGTATTGAGCACATATCTAAATATAACTAGACAGGAGAAATAAGTGCCTTCCATAAATATTTTTTTATGGTTCCATAAATATTTTTTTATGGTTCCATAAATATTTTTCAGGTGTTTTAGTTTATATCCAAATTTAAAAGTATCAATTAACTGTCAGAAAAGTAATTTCATTTACTAGTATCACATTTATATACTTCATCAATTCATAATTATACTTTAATTCTTTTAATAACAACATTTTAGTTAAAAAAATATTATTAATATTCTAAAATATATACATTATCATGAACAATAAATAATCGGAATATTAATTTCTAATCTACGAATTTGGTTGTTGTATTTTGTTTCCGAGATATTAATTTTCAGATTTAAAAAAATTCTTAATTTCGGTATAATTCTTTTCGAATACGTTTGTTTAATTTAACGGATGACTAAATGATGTGTCAGTATCGTAAGGACGTGGAATTACCATTTAACAATTAAAAAAGAAATAAACACATGCACTGTTACGGGTTTATTTAAGCAATAGCTCTTGTTTGTAGGGTGCCTCAAACTACTATGCGACCATCCCAACGATCACCACGATGCGGCCGAGCTCGTAATCAATGAAATCATGGTGATTGTCTCTCAGATGCCATTCCGGAGAGGCCATGGGGGAGGGAGGAATGAAGATGAAGGGAAATTCTTGGTTCCATCATAAAAAATGTTAAAAAATAAATGTCCTGGTGCACGAAATGTTAAAAAAAAAAGTCCTTGCGTGCTACAAAATTCAGATATCATAAGAAATGTTAAAAAATAAATATTTATAAAACAATTGTTAGACAATTTTTAAATAAAAGGGTTGAATAGATCATGAATAATAAAAACAAATATCTAAAGGGAGATTAAATATGATATTTAGTTGAAGTTAAATTTATATAGGATTTAGTTTAAAATTTAAGAGAATTAGAGAAAAAAATTATTTTTTATATAAAATTTAATGGTGATACACTACAACAACAACAACAACGCCTTATCCCACTAGGTGGGGTCGGCTACATGGATCAACTTTCGCCATAATGTTCTATCAAGTACCATACTTCTATCCAAACCATTAATTTCGAGATCCTTTTTTATAACCTCTCTTATAGTCTTTTTGGGTCTTCCTCTGCCTCGAATTGTTTGTCTTCTCTCCATCTGGTCTACTCTCCTCACTACAGAGTCTACCGGTCTTCTCTCTACATGCCCAAACCACCTAAGTCTATTTTCCACCATCTTCTCTACAATAGGCGCTACGCCAACCCTCTCTCTAATAGCTTCGTTTCTAATTTTATCCTGTCGAGTCTTACCACACATCCACCGCAACATCCTCATCTCCGCTACACCTACTTTATTCTCATGTTGGCTCTTGACCGCCCAACATTCTGTTCCGTACAAAATCGTCGGTCTTACCGCAGTCCGATAAAACTTTCTCTTTAGCTTGATCGGTACCTTTGCATCACATAACACCCCCGATGCTTTTCTCCATTTCATCCATCCTGCTTGAATGCGATGATTCACATCCCCTTCAATTTCCCCATCATGTAAAATTGCTTTGCATTGACATCATAAAATCATAAATCAGGGTATGTATGATTTTAAGGATAATTTTGTAAAAGTAAACTAACTTATTGATGAGTTCTGATTGGATGACAATATAATAGTATATATAGTATTTTGTTTTTTTATATAAAATATTATATAATTAACAACTTAAATAGTATTTAAAAAATCAGTGTTGAAATTTGCTGTGAGCAATCCAGGTTTCATTATTAAAAATAATAACTTTTTATATAATTTAATTTATAATCATGGTATATAAGAATGAGAAATTTAATTTGATTGAATTTTGGAATAGTTGTGATTCTTGATGTCTGTTGACAATATTTCTGAGTAGATATTAGCTAGTGAATATTAGCTAGTTGATACAGTACCAAATTGTAAAGGAAGCTACACTATTAGAAAATACACTTTCAACATCGGTTATTTAGAACATTCTACATCGGTTCTAAAACCGATGTTGAAAGTGACGATGTTGAATGTATGAATGTTAACATCGGTTTTGGAGAATCGATGTTAACATATATATGACAACATCGGTTCTCTAAATAACCGATGTTAAAAACAATGAACAACAGCAAAAAAAGTGCACGCATGATGAATGTTGACATCGGTTTTCCAGTAAAATCGATGTTAATATGTTAGTTTAACATCGGTTTTTTAGAATAACCGATGTTAATGTATGCCCTTAACATCCATTTTTCTAGAAAACCGATGTCAACGTTGATGATGCTTACACTTATTTGGTGTAGTTCTTTGTGTATAACATCGGTTAATTATAAATAACCGATGTTACTATTCAAATATTCACATCGGTTATTTATAATTAACCGATGTTAATGTACAATAGTTGACATCGGTTATCCACAGATAACCGATGTTAAAATACAAACGCTGACATCGGTTATACACAAAAAACCGATGTTAATATACAAACGTTAACATCGGTTTTCTATTATAACCGATGTTGGTTATGATATTAACATCGGTTTTTGTTAATAACCGATGTTGTTTTCAAATTTTTTTTATATATATACTTTCTGTTTTTACAATAAACCCAAAATTGTACCTGTCAAATGCAATTTCAGAAGGCCCAATTCACAGCAAATAAACGTTTTATTCTACTTTCAAGCAGTTTTAATGATAATAAACATCAAATAATTGATTTATATATTATAAAGAACTATCAACAAATGAATTGAATGTTCGTGTTACATAGAAAATGTAAAAAATGTCAAAAATGTTAAAAAAAATGTCCCTAAATCCTAGGCCTGATCTCTAACTCGGAGATAAAACTGTGCTCACTGAATCCGCAATGCTTTTAATCTCTCGGCTCCAATGGTCTAGGGTCGTTAAAATACTGCATGATTAAATAAATCATATTAAGTTAATAATGTAATACAAATTATAAATAAATCAATTTTCTTTGAAATAAACTTATCGCTTCCCAATTATTTCTAAAACTTCCTAAAATGATGGTGGACATCCAGTGCATGACATAGTAGCCGCACTCAGTAGTTCCTTTTTATCTATTACACTAAATACATAATGAAATTTGGATATTAATTAAACAACTAGTGTACATACACATAAAGAAATATATATAAGTGGAAGTTTTATGTAAATGACGTACCTTGACGACAATCCACCTAGCAGGAGCCTTTGATTTAGGCTGTGGAGCATCATCAAGACCCTTGATAGCACTGTTCCATATGAGTAACAATTAAAAACTGGTGTTGTACGTTGAGGTATTACAATGCAAATGTATTGAAAAGAATACTAACCTATTAATAATCCCCTTAAGGTAGTTGTCTGGCCTGTTATGCAATGAACAAAACCAGACAACTAAGTGTTCCTTGGGCAGGATGACCACCATCTACCAATGTCCGCTGCAGTGGAACCTAAAATGGGTTAGTACATTAGTAACATTAATTAAATTTTGTTATTTTGTGACTTACCCATTTAGGTAGGCTCCAAGATACACATCGCATTGTGAACTCTGCATCCAACTCTTTATGTAACTTTCAGATTCAAACTGCGATTTCCCAGACCTCTGAATGGACTGAGGCTCGAGGAATCCATAGATATCAGAATTCCCCGCTCGCATACATGTTTCAGTGAGATGTCTGTTTATGTTAAGTCAAAGTTAAATATTTATGAATTGAAAGCCATAACTTAGGTAAATAAAAGCCTTTTATATAAAGACTTACAAAATCCACAACTGTAACACTGATATGATGAGACATTGACCACCGTGTGCGATTTCGGAGAGGTCTTCGTGCTTTATGTATAGGGGAAATCTGGATTAACGACCCCAAACACGGTGGCATCCTATCTAACCTGATAAGGCCTCAAGAAAAGCTCTGGGATGGTCAATGTCATCAGATAAAGCGGATCATCGACCTCCGGATCGGGCTTCGGAGGTGGTTTTGGCGGAGACACAGCTACCTATTCATGAAACAAAGTTAAATAGCCAAATTTAAGGCACGCTTAATGAATTAATTTAAAAAGAAGAAACATATAGTAAGGACAATAAGTACCTGGTGTGATAAAGACTTGATCAGATGTGTCGGCCAAGCAAGGAAGGTGTGAAGTACCTGCCCCACTAAGGAAACCTCAGCAGTGGGTACAGGAACTGGAGCATCTGCATCTTTAACCTCGTCCACACTCACCTACCTTTACTTGGCCAGACAACAAAGGAGTGTTATGAACAAGAGTCGATCCCTCATAAACTCTCCCCACGGCAACCAGGCGGGCAGGATCTGCTTCTATGTACAAGCCGCACCTGTCAGAGTCACCCGTCTCAGGATCGTTTCCTGAGGGATCAACACAACTCCCCTTTGTGCTCACCCGAGGACCGGAGGGACCAGGACCAACTAGAGGCTCAGGAGGTGCCTGAGATTGCATCTGTGACTGAAGCTGGCTGAAGGATGCCATGACCTGTCTCGTCACTTTCTTTGTGATGGACTCCTCTAGCTAGTCCCTGATCTGTTGGGTCAGCTGCTATAATTCGTCAGGAGGCAGGGAGGAAATGCTGCGGGACGTTCGTTGAGCCAATCCAAAGTATTGCTTGATGGTGACACTAGCTCCAGCAGCACGGACACGTCCAGGGTGCTCTGGACGTCTAATAGCAGCGGCCAGAACATCCTGACGTCCATGGGGGACGAACGATCCCTGTGTGGCCTGCTCCTCAAATGAATCCTGCACAGAAAACACATAGTGGTACATGGCATTCTCAAAATATTCAAACATAATTGTAATGGTTAGTTGAAAATGACTTACAATCTTCTCAGCGATTTCCTTTGCTGCCTCAGTCGTCATCTCCCCTGTCTTCTTCGTGCGGGCCATCTTCCACTTCACGTGGCGTTTGACCGGGGATGGAGGGTCGATGACGCCATCAAGCAACACTTATGCATACAGGATGCTGCTGCTGCATACAGGATGCTGCTGCTGCTGTCCTTTGCATACAGGACAGCAGACACTTGTGTTGAAGAACCAAGCCAATTCATATTGTTGTTGAGGTTATACGAATCGGCTCTCCACGCAATCGAGAGAATGTTGCTGCTGTCTTGTGGTCACTATGCACCAGAGATCCACTGCAATTAAAACTAGCGAAAGAACATGGTGCAGAAGCAGCACTGCAGGAGTTGTCAGAAAATGGAACTAATAGAGCTAAGATAAAAGTTGGAAGCATATTGGAACTCTTGCAGCGAATGGAAGGGGTTGATAATCCGCAGAGTTCATAGTCTCAAAGTATGGAGGCTGGAGGGCATTGAAGGAAGGCATTAGAGGAAGCCAAGACTCTATTTGGTGGAGGGACCTGCTATCAAGTCAGCAGCAACAGCAGAACCAGGTAGTCAAAAAGGAAAGAAATTGGAAGGTGGGAGGTGGGGAGAAGTTAAGATTTTGGGAGGACCCTTGGACACAAAATGCTATACCATTAATGGACAAATAACCAAGGCTGTACCGAATTTCTGATCAACAGAAACAAACCATTATGAATATGGGGAATAACACCAACGGCGGATGGGAGTGGAAGCTATCTTGGAGGACGACTCTTTTTGATAGTGAAATTCAAATGGCAGATAATTTCCTTGGAGAACTATCACAGCAGCAGATTCAGCCAAATAGGGAGGATAGGTGCAGCTGGAAGCATGATCAAACTGGATACTACTCAACAAAAAGCGGATATGACTTGATATGGGAAGCACAGATGGGAGCTAATCAGAATTTGGACTTTGTGGACATTTTGAAGCTCAAAATACCAAGTAAATCACTGGTTTTTGCTTGGAGGCTAATTAGGGACAGACTTCCAACTAGGATGAATCTTAGAAGGCGGCAGGTTGTGATAATTAAATGAGGTACAATGCCCATTTTGTGGAGATGTAGAGGAGGAGCCTGCCCATTTAGAAATATGGAGACATACTTTGGAACACATTTTAATCAGTGGTCCTCCAACCTAAAGGAAGTGTTTAGTAAATAGGCTGTAGAGGATTCACAATCTATGTATTAATTAGCTTGTTGTAAGTGGTTCTGTTATAAAACAACAACCAAATGCACATTTATATCTACCAATGTAATCTTAGTACCACTGGTAGTTTTCAATATATATAATATCTAATTTTGCTGAGCAAAAAAAAAGGGAATTTGCGGACAAGACAACTGGAGAAAGGCTTTGCCCAGCCCTACAACTATTGGTCTAGTAATTTATCAACAACATTTTTTGATTAGGGTAGCAGTGCAGGGTTATTGTATTCTATTTAGATTGGCACCTGATTCGTAGGACCTATGCTTCTGCTAGTCTGCTGGTTTCTACCTTGTATATTTAGTACCTCTGGTACTCACAGTTATTAATACAAATTATAATTTTGCTGATAAAAAAAAGATAATACAAGAGAGAGAGAAGGGCAGTGGCAGTCACAACATATATATAGAGAAGGGCAGCAGATAAAATTGCAAAAACATTCAACACTAACAATGAACAAGTTATGAGAGTTTAAATCACAGTAAATACTTCAAAGATATCAGTCCAATGAAACAAAGGTCATGTAGACAGGCATAGCATAAATTACAAATATACCAGTAATGCATACAACAACAATTTCAAATTAGTTTTTGAATCAAAGATATAAATACCTGACTTTGAGGCTTCAAAGATATAATCAAAGCGCTTCCGCAGCAACGCCAATTAGCAGTAGTAAATGATAGCCCTAAAAAAAACCATACAGAAATTAGCCACAGTGTATTTAAAGCCTCTTATCAACAATATGACTCTCACTTCATGGTGATAAATTGACTCTCAAAAGACATTATACTTAGAGTGTATTTAAAACCTTTTTCAGTCATTCTATCAAACAGCTCATTGACAATTTTTTAAGAATACATATCATATGAATCTAAATGACAGACCTCTATCCCAAGTGGAAGTCACTCTTAAGAAATCTCTTCAAGTTCAATTGTGGGAGGCAGCTTATGCATATGAATCTATGTTGAGACAAAAGGCTAGAATTAAGTGGCTAAAAGAGGGAGACAACAACTCTACTTATTTTCACAGATTGATCAATCATAGAAGAAAAAAAAATGCTATTCCAGGTATTTTCATGGATAGTGTGTGGATTCATGAACCTTGCAGGGTTAAAAATGCAGTTGTCCTTTATTTCAAAGACAGATTTTTGGAGGATTGTTCTAACAGGCCAACACTAGATGGTGTTTACTTCTCCTCTCTGGATCTAAGAGACAAAGAAAGCCTTGTGTCCAGATTTAATGAATTGGAGATCAAATCTGCAGTTTGGGATTGTGGAGGGGACAAAAGCCCTGGCCCGGATGGCTTCAATTTTAATTTTATTAAACACTTTTGGGAGATTTTGAAACCAGACATCATGAGATTCATGGATGAATTCTATTTCTAATGCTTCCTTTATAGCCCTCATTCCAAAGATTAATGACCCTCAATCTTTCAATGATTATAGACCCATCTCCCTTATAGGGTGTGTCTATAAAATTATGGCAAGAGTTTTGGCCAAGAGGCTGGCTGCTGTATTACCTCACCTTATAGATGAAAGGCAAACAGCTTTTATGAAGGGGAGACACATTCTTCATGGTGTTTTAATTGCCAATGAGACTATAGCTGAGGCCAAATCTAGAAGTAAACCTTGCATGGTCTTCAAAGCCGACTTTGAAAACGCATATGACTCGGTTTCTTGGGGTTTTCTTGACTACATGCTTAAAAGGATGGGATTTTGTGAAAGCTGGAGGAAATGAATAAATGGTTGTCTAAATACTGCAACTATATCCATTTTAATTAATGGGAGTCCATCTAAGGAGTTTACTCCTAAGAGAGGTCTAAGGCAAGGTGATCCCCTTGCACCTTTTCTCTTCAACATTGTAGCGGAAGGTCTCACAAGCTTCATGAGGTCAGCTGTGTCCAAGAACCTGTTCAGAAGCTACCTAGTGGGATCTTTAAAAGAAGAGGTGAACATCCTCCAATATGTTGATGATACTTTGTTTTTTGGAGATGCTACTAAGCAAAATGTGAGAACCTTAAAATGTGTTCTGAGGTGCTTTGAGGAAGCATCTGGTCTCAAGATAAATTACTCTAAAAGCCACTTTGGTTGTTTGGGTAAATCAGCAAGTTGGTGCAGGGAAGTTGCCCAATTCCTTAATTGCAGTACTTTGGAATTTCCTTTTACTTATCTTGGAATTCCAGTTGGGGTGTCCTCTAAGAGCTGGATCGTGTGGCAGCCTATTGTAAGGAAGTTTGAAGTCAAACTTGCAAAATGGAAGCAAAGAACTCTATCAATGGGGGCCAGAATCACTCTTATTAATTCTATCCTCTCAGCCTTACCTATCTACCTTCTATCCTTCTTTAGGATCCCCAAAAAAGTGGTGCAAAAAATTGTCTCCATCCAGAGAAATTTTCTGTGGGGAAGTCACCAAGAGGCCAGTAAGATTCCTTGGGTGAAGTGGGACAAAGTTTGTCTTTCTAAGAACAAAGGGGGTCTAGGGATTAAAGACTTATCTTTATTTAATGCGCAGGACAGACCCTTGGGGGATGATTAAAGACTTATCATTTGAAGCAGCAGTTGCATCAAATTGATATTTCAGCCCAGGACAAACCCTTGGGGGATGATGAAGTGCAGACCATGAAGTCCATTCAGCAGGAATTGTGGGAGATTTCTTTTTCTCATGAATCAATCTTGAGACAAAAATCAAGGATCAGATGGCTCAGGGAAGGTGATAATAACACGACCTTTTTCCATAAATCTATCAACTTCAGAAGACACTACAATGCAATTCAAGGTATGTTCATTGAAGGCACATGGGTTCAGAACCCAAAATTGATTAAGGATCAAGCTGTAAGCTTCTTTTCTGCCAGATTCTTGAGGGAGGAGTTGATTGCCCCATTTTCAGATCTTCATCTTAGGGAGGCTGTGTGGAGTTGCAGTGGAGATAAATGTCCTGGGCCGGATGGCTTCAATTTTAACTTCATCAAAGAGTTTTGGGAGATTTTCAAACCAGATTTCAGGAGGTTTGTAGATGATTTTCATGTCAATGGAAGATTTCCTAAGGGTAGTAATGCATCCTTCTTGGCTTTAATTCCTAAAATCAATCACCCACAGTCTTTTGATGACTATAGGCCCATCTCCCTCATTGGCTGTATGTATAAGATCATTGCTAAATTACTGGCCAATAGGTTAAGAAAATTATTGCCTGGACTCATTGATGAGAGACAAACAACTTTCATAAAGGATAGACACATCCTTCATGGAACTTTGATTCTCAATGAAGCAATAGAGGAAGCTAAAAGAAGTAAGTAACCAACTTTGGTGTTTAAGGTGGACTTTGCAAAGGCTTATGACTCTGTTTCATGGAACTTTCTGGATTATATGATGGTCAGAATGGGGTTCTGTCCTATATGGAGGAAATGGATCAATGCTTGCAATCAATCAGCTTCTATATCCATTCTCATAAATGGCAGCCCCTCAAATGAATTTGCCCCTACTAGAGGTTTGAGGTGTAAATCATGAAGATTTTGATGATATCAAGAAGAATTTGCTTGAGAAAGAGGGAGGTGTAAATCATGCAAGCTTTGATGGTGTCGAGAAGAAATCACATGTTTGTCATCATCAAAAAGGGGGAGAATGTGAATGTATGTATACATGATTTTGATGATGTCAAAGAAGAATCTAACAAGGCTGCTTCAAATGATAAGCATTTGCTTCAAGAATAATTCAAGATTGCTTCAACAAACAAAGCCTTGCCTTAAAACAAAGTGCTTTCAAGACATGCAAGGCTCTGGTAATCGATTACCAGGAAGTGTAATCGATTACCAGAAGACAGGGTTGAGAAATAGCTATTGAAAAAGGTTTTGAATTTGAATTTTCAACATGTAATCGATTACCATATGTTTGTAATCGATTACCAGCAACGAAACTTTGGAAATTCAAATTCAAAAGTCATAACCCTTCAAATTATAACTGTGTAATTGATTACACAAACATTGTAATCGATTACCAGTGGAAAGTTTTCAGAAAATCTGCCAACAGTCACATCTTTTCATTAGATTTGTGAATGGCCATCAAAGGCCTATAAATAGGTGACTTGGGCACGAATTTTATGCAGAGAGTTTTGCTTGGCAAAAATGTCTTATCCTCTCAAAAGACAATGAGAGAGATTCCAAAAGAACTTCATTGTCAAATGCTCTCTCAAGAAATCCTTGATCAAACACTTGCAAAATCTATAAGGATTGTTACATGATCTTCATTGTAATATTCTTCTCTTGAAGAGAGAATTCTTCTTCCATTCTTCTTATTCAATGACATTGGTTAAGAGACTGTGAGTCTCTTGTTGTAAAGGATTCCTGAACACAAGGGATGGGTTGTCCCTGTGTGGTTCAGACTTTGTAATGGATTTTACAAAGATAGTGGAAATCTCAAGTGGGTTGCTTGAGTACTGGATGTAGGCACGGGTTGTGGCCGAACCAGTATAAAACTGTGTTTGCATTCTCTCATCCCTTATCTCATTTATGTTATTGCAATCAATTTTTCCTTTCATGTTTAAAGAACATTATTAAATTGATTGTTGTTGCTTCTTCCGCATTCTAAGCCTATCCCTCTTAAGTTATTGAGGCCACAAGGTCCAACATGAGGCACGGGGACCCCTTAGCCCCTTTCCTTTTCAATATTGTGGCTGAAGGCTTGACTGGCATGATGAGGACAGCTCTATCCAAAGGTCTGTACAACAGTTATTTAGTAGGAAAGCAGAAGGTGCCAGTAAACATTCTGCAATATGCAGATGATACTGTCTTTGTGGGAGAAGCTTCATGGGATAATGTGTTTGTCATGAAGGCAATGCTTAGAGGCTTTGAAATGGTATCTGGGTTGAAGATTAATTTTTCCAAGAGCAGTGTGGGGATTTTTGGTGCTGATACCAATTGGGTTCTTGATGCAGCTCACTTTCTCAAGTGCAGGTAGATGGAGATTCCCTTTCAGCTCTTGGGGATTCCTCTAGGGGCTAAGTCTTCTAGCTGCTTGGTGTGGAAACCTTTGATTAAAAAATTTGAATCAAAGCTGTCTAAGTGGAAGCAGAGAGCTCTATCAATGGCAGCGAAGGTCACATTGATAAATTCAGTGTTAACTGCTCTACCAATTTTTTTACTGTCTTTTTTTAGAATTCCTCAAAAAGTAGCTCATAAAGTGAGATCCTTACAAAGGAATTTTCTGTGGGGGGGCTCTCAAGACCTCACCAAAATCGCCTGGGTGAAATGGAAAGATATCTGCCTTCCAAAGGAGTTGGGGGGTCTTGGGATTAAGGATATCTCTAGTTTTAATGCTGCCTTGTTGGGTAGATGGTTATGGGCTTTAGCCTCTACTCAAGATCAGCTGTGGGCTAGAATTCTTATCTCAAAATATGGTGGCTGGGCAGATCTTAACAATGGCAGTGATACACCTTGGCACTCTCATTGGTGGAAGGATATTCGAAAAGTAAGTAAGCAACCTGAATTTAGCCCTATTCATCAGCATCTGGTTTGGAAGGTAGGGGATGGAAGCATAGTCAAATTCTGGAAGGATAAATGGCTTGGGGTTGATTCAAACCTTGAGCAGTAGTTTAATCAGCTGTTTCTCATCAGTAAACAGCAGACCAGTTCTATCTCCAATATGGGTATCATGTCTCATGGTCATTGGTGCTGGG
Source organism: Glycine max (assembly GCF_000004515.6). NCBI lineage: Eukaryota > Viridiplantae > Streptophyta > Magnoliopsida > Fabales > Fabaceae > Glycine > Glycine max. Next base: position 25,830,132 of record NC_038250.2, read on the forward strand.
ATTTAAAATGGAGAAGGAACTTATTTGATCATGAACAGGGTGCAGCTGTGGCTTTTATGGAAATCATTAGTAACGTTCACATTCAACCTCAAATGAAGGACACCTTGAGATGGACAGCTGAACCTTCGGGTTTATACTCAACTAGGTCAGCTTATAGATTGATAATCACTGCTAACAGCAATCATCCTCAGGCCAATATATACAAGACAATTTGGAGGCTTAACATCCCTTCAAGAGCTGCGATTTTCGCTTGGAGACTTATCAAAAATAGATTACCCACTAGACATAATCTCCTAAGAAGAAATGTCCCCATTCAGGAGCAGCATTGCCCCTTATGTGGATCTCATCAAGAGGAAGCTGGGCATCTATTTTTTCACTGTAAATTGACTAATGGTCTTTGGTGGGAATCAATGAGGTGGAAGCGAGTGGTTGGACCCCTAGCAGCTTCTCCAACAGCTCATTACACTCAATTCTGTGATGGATTTGGTGCTGGGAAGAATCAAAACAGATGGCACAGATGGTGGATTGCTTTAACAAGCTCAATATGGAAGAATAGGAATCTCCTCATATTCCAAGGCAAAAGATTTGAAACACCAAAAGTCATGGAGGATGCTTTATTCCTTTTGTGGTCATGGTTGAAGTCTAGGGACAAAAATTTATGCACTTCCTTTAACTATTGGTCGTCTAATCTTGGAGACTTCTTTGGCTAAATTAGGTTCTCTTGTATTTGTGGGGGGTTTTGTTGTTCTAATTCTGTAATGGTGGGCGGTTTTAGATGCACTGCATCTATGTAAATCACCAGTAGTACTTCTGGTGCTGTTGTGTCCTATTATGATTAATATATAAATTATCTTTTTCTTTTCAAAAAAAAAAAATTTAATGCGGCTTTACTTGGCAAATGGGGGTGGCAGCTGGCTAACAATCAAGACTAGCCTTGGTCTAGAATTTTAATCTCTAAGTATGGTGGGTGGAAGGAGTTGATTTGTGGTGGAAGGAGGAATTTCACTTCTCAATGGTGGCAGGATTTGAAGAGTATCTTCCAGCAGCATCACAATGAATGCTTAACTGATAATTTAAAATGGAGAGTGGGAAGGGGGTCCAACATCAATTTCTGGAAGCATAAATGGATGGAGGACAACTGTACTCTCCAAGGAAAATATCCCTAGTTATATTTAATAAGTAAACAGCAGAATTCATCAATCAATTCTATGGGAGATTTTGTGGAGGATAGGTGGGAATGGAAGTTATCATGGAGAATGAATTTTTTTGATCATGAAATTCAATTGGCAGCTGATTTCCTAGTTGAGATCGATTCTGTTCACATTCACCAATCCAACAGAGATTTCCTTTGGTGGAAGCCAGACACTAATGGAGTTTTTTCAACAAATTCTGCCTACAAAGTGCTGCAGGAGGCTCACCATAGTGATAGTGAAGACAATGTTCTTAACATTATGTGGAAATTGAAAATTCCCCCAAAAGTGAGTGCTTTTTCTTGGAGACTTTTCAAGAATAGACTTCCTACTAGGGACAATCTTAGAAAGACACAGGTCATACTGCCTTCTTATAGCTGTCCTTTATGTGACCATGAAGAAGAATCGATTTATCATCTTATGTTCAACTGTGAAAAGACTAGGAGTCTTTGGTGGGAGACAATGAGATGGGTTAATAGAGTGGGTTCCTATTCCATAGATCTAAAGAATCATTTTTTACAATTCACCCAGTGTAATAGCAAAGATAGTACCAACAAAAGATGGGAATTTATGTGGCTAGCCCTGTCCTTCTCCATTTGGTACCATAGAAATGCCAAGATATTCAAGAACCAGCCGTTCACTCCTGAAAAGGTCATGGATGATGCCTTGTTCCACACCTGGTCCTGGATAAAATGTGTGGAGAAGGACTTCCAAATGCACTTTAATTTCTGGTCAACCAATCTAAAGGATGTTCTTTCTTAGAGGGGATGGGTTTGTATTTTTGTGGGCTATATTCGGTCTCTCCTAATGGGATGCAGACTGTAATTGTCTTGCTTTTTAACTTTGTATCTTCAGTACACCTAGTACTGAATTTCATATATAATATATTGATTTTTGCTGTGCAAAAAAAAATGTCTCTTTGTAATCTGTAGTACCACTGGTACTTCTAATTATCAATATAAATTATCTTTGCAGTTCAAAAAAAAAAATTAAACAGAACAGTACCATAGGTACTGAAAATAAAAGATACAAGACACAAAAGTGCCACCTTCCAAAAAGCAAAACAAACCCAACAATAACCCAGCACAAGGACCCCAATACATATAATCAGAAATTTAACCAAAGGCCATCATAAGCACCTTTTGAGGTTCAAAAGGAATGCCATGAAACAACAAGGAATTCCTAAGCAATCACCAGACCTTTCTATTTCTATTTTTTACACATTTAAAACTCAAACATATAAAATAAAAACTATATAACGAACTAACAAAGATAAAGACAAAAAAAAGGAAATATAAACTCACCTCAGTTGGTGATGCTGCCCATCATTTCACTCTCACAACAAATAGGAATCATGTACCTGCATGGAAGAAATAATCACACAACACACAATGATCAGAATAATCAAATGCATATAATTAAGCATGATACAATATCAATATTCATGGAAGTAACAATGACTTGTCAAAAAATTGGATGAAATTCAATATGTAAATCGAAGCTTTGTCCCTGAAACCCTCTGTGTAAATCAAAGCTTTGTCCCTGAAACCCTCTATGTAAATTTGACAGCCTCATGTCTCCCTTCCTGAAAACCCACTAAAAACTGCCTAACCCCCCTGCTGTTACTCCATAATTTATTCTGCAATAACTGCTTAAGGCAGTTACATATGGTCCTAAATCACTACACATTCAGTTACGATTAACCCTTTGTGCCTAACTAGGGTTTCGAAACATCACAACAAAGACAGACCATTGAACAATGGATTTTCATCATTAACATACAATAGAGACATACCTTCGATGGAAACGCAGACACGAACTCCACAAACGCGAACTCGACAATGTGGTTGCAGTCACGGAAGCGCAGCCCAGTTTGCGACAAACACGAACTAAGGCAGAAGGAGAAACAACAATAAAGCCCTGGGTTAAAACGATGAACGCCTAATGTTAAAACGAAAGGACGTACCTCAATGGATAAGTACCAAAGACGATCTCCACAAACACGATCTCCATAATGTGGTTGCAGTCACGGAAGCGCAAGCGACTTTGACACAAGGAGAAAGAAGAAGAACGATAGGGTTCAAGCGCAAGGAGAAAGAAGAAGAACGATAGGGTTCAAGCGCGGGTTGTGCAATTTCAGAAGTTTAATTTATAATGATAACAACATCGGTTTTTTAAAAATAACCGATGTTAACATCAACTACGTAACATCGGTTATAATAAAACCGATGTTAACATCGACTCGATAACATCAGTTTTTACAAAATCGATGTTAACAATGGCATACTAACATCGGTTTTTCTAAAACCGATGTTAACTAAGTCTACTTATTTACAAAAATGCCACCGCGCTTTCGTTAACATCGATTTTAACTATAACCGATGTTAATTGGGCGATGTAGAAAATTGTTTTTTTAGTAGTGCTAGTTCGCCCAAAGTGAAAATAGTGTAAGTTGTTAACATATTTTGTCAAAAAAATAATCTAATCATTCATGAGACTATTGTTTGTTATGAAGAGTTTTCTTCTCTTCATTTTTACTGTCCTATCCTCTATGGTTTGTGCCTTAAAAAATGTTTCCCTCTTCTTTTTTACGGAATGTTCCCTTGTAATAAGTACCATAATTATTTTATCCAAATGTATTTTTCTCTGTCGAGATTCCTTTAAATTTCATTCATATTCCTTATTAAATTAGTCACATGTGTAGGTGGGAATTGGAGGGGTCATATTGTATTTATGACTGATAATGTTTGTTAATAGGAGGTAACCCTTGACCTTTCTTTCCCATACATGGTAGATCACGTGTTCTCTTTAACAACTCGTTGATGCCTTAGTTTGACTTGTATGACAATGGTGTTGTTACCTACTAGTAATTTTAGGTTTGATTTCATACTATACTAGTACTACCCTAAAGAAATAGACACATTCTATTTGTATTTCCATTTTTCTAAGTACACCCCAATACCCTCCCCTTCCTTTCTACCTCTTAATTACTCATTATACTCTTTTTACTTAAGGGAGTAAACCCTTGAAGCCCCTCTTCCTTTCTGAAAATGTCCTTTTGGAAATAACATGTACATATTCCCAAAATATATACATGAAGATTGTTGACATTGTAAAGACTTATTACATCCTCATATTTGTTAGTTTATTTTTGTTCTAACATTAGTGTTCCTCTAAATCTAATTTAATTATTTTTTCGTCCAATCTTTATTATTCTTTAAACCTAATTTTAAATATCTTTGAATGTGAATTACCTGTATGTACTTGTTGTGTGATGGGTTTTCTTTTCTGCTATGGGGGTCTGCTGGAGAAAACTAGCAGAAATTAGAAGGGACTTGAATATCAGCATATTCATCTTATCCCCCATTAGAGTTCTTAGCACTATTTAGTCTTAAACTTCTTTTGAATTTACTTCAAAACTACAGGGATACCTAGTATTTCTTATTGAGATGGAACTATGAAACTGTAGAGGCTACGAGCCTAGCTAGTTAAGATATCTTGTAATAATTGCAATGGAATAATAAAAGGGAATGAATAAAGTAAGGCGTGATAAAATAAAAACAATGGAACACATTAAAATTTATTTGTCTCCATCTCCCATTCTCTCACTTTCTACCAATCTAAACTTGAATGAGTTACTATTGCGACTACATTGATCTCACTCATTCAATTCAGTACACTATATGGTAGAATAATCATATTTCAATAATAAAGATTATTGGTTGGAAGTATCATTGCCCACATGCTGAAGTTTCTTGTGAAAATGCATAGAATCCAATTAGAATTCTTCTATTCCAAACACTTTGTATTTGAGTGTTGCTTTTGGAAGAAGATAAGAGTAGTGCCAATGGGATTCTTCACCTCATCTTCATTATATAATTCTATCTATTTTAAATGTAACATTGTTGTTTTCCTTAAGATAAAATTTAAAATTGATATTTAAAGAATAATAAAAATTTATATTTAAAGAAAACTAATGACATGATCAAAATAAATTTAACAAACATAGGACTATAAGGTAAGTACTTACAATATCAATAATCTTAAGTGATATTTTATTGTTATAAAAAATGTCTTTCTCGAATAACATATACTTATTTCAAAAATATATTTCGAGAATTATGTATCATTAAAAAAATTCACTTATTATATCGGGATTTTCTTGCCGATTTTAAAGAAAAATTTGACGAAAACACATTTTTTTGGATTTTTCCGTCGATTCTAATATGTAGATAATTACTTTGAGGATAATTACATATGTGAATTTCAAAATTTGCCAAAAATTTCTTGCAGATCTTCTTGCAAGAAATATGTTGGTAAACTTTCCTATGAAATTTAAATTTGCATAAAATTTTGCAGATAAATTTTAGATGATTTTTTTTTAAAATTATAATTTTCAAAATATTCATGTAAATTTAATGTTTATTTACATTAGAATTTTTAACATTAATATAATTTTTCTAATAATATTTTTTTTATTAATCATGAAATACTAACAATCGAAAATAAGAATCTATACAATAGAAAATTTATATAAAATATTACGCTATTAATGTACCGATAAAATTTAAGATGAATTAATTTTCAAATTAATTATTTAAAAAATAAGAATCTATACAATAGAAAATTTATATTCAAGTAATTAATTGGAACAACCAGTTCCAAATCCATACATTTTGATAAATATTCCATAAGATTGAAATGCATGTGTCTTGTCCTGTACGCGATCTCATATCTAAACTCTAGTTTTTCCATGTAAAGTACTACACACATGTCCAAAGGTCCAACCATCCCTAGTAGTAGCGCCTCATGTTCAGAAGACAAATGATCATTTTGATTAGTTCAAAATCACTAGTCAATTAGCAAACAACAACGTAAACATACCATATTTCTATTCCAGAAAAAAAAATGTATACCCATCTTCATCAATAGATAGAACGTGCAAAAAGAGATTATACCAAAAAAAGAAAAAAATTACATACCAAATATGATAGTATTCATTAAATGATTTTATGTATATCATACGTTATTCATATCACCCAAAATGACATATAACCACCAAATACTTAAATTATATATTACTATATATAATAATTTTACTTCACCAAATCTGCTGTAACAAAATACATAACTTCACACCAGTAAAATTATTCTATTTAAAACTTTAATTAATGGAATTAAATAGTTTCAATTCGTAAATTCAAGGAAACAGGGCATTTTGAAAATAAACAGGCCTGCAGAAACAAAATAGTTTGAAGTTAAATACACGAAAAACTTCATAACTTTGAAAAGGAAGAAGCTGCCAATAAGATGGTGTTTGAAAATGAGTGCAAAACTTTGGCTCAATTGCAGTATAAGAGTGAACTCTTGTTGGACATGACACCAGGCACCATTAGGATTAATGCTCAGGAGTGCAAAGCCAATAAGGCATTTGATGCATCATAAAATTACTTGGTGATTACTGATTATCAACAATAGCAAACCAGCATCAGGCAAACAAGTGGAGATAATTTTACCTGCAAGTACTGCTAAAGCTTCACTCAAAACAGATTCTACAAATATTACCAAGTAGGAGTCATGTTATTAATCATAAAAGAGAATGTTATCACTTGATATGAATGCACTGTAGAAGCTGAAAGTCAAGAAGGAACTATGAATCCATTTATAATTATTAAACAAATCTGTCCTGAAAAAAATAGAGAAATTATATACTTTCAATTAACCCTATATGACCAACTATGCAATCATTATAATGGTATACCCTTATCCCTCTGCATGAGGTTTAAGTCCAAGAACAAGATGAGGGTGCTAAAAGATTTCCATTCAACTTGATGAACCTTATCCGAAAGTGAGCTTGATGTTCCCTGAGAATTGCCTCTGCCTAATATCAAGATACACCAGCACGAGAAGGCTATAGTATAGTTCAAGTTCCTTTCCAAGTTCATAAAGCTTGGCCACTGCTTTATCTCTTAGAATTTGTTTGATAGATATGCTTGAAAGAAAAATTGCTAGTTATATAGAAAGATGACATGGTTAATCAGTTATGCCAGTGGTTAGACGTGAGGGCTTGCCACACCTCTCTTGCTAATCACAACACGACAATCACTACCATTGGATACAACAAGGTTACCATTCCTAATCGAGGCTGTCATCCATTTTGCTCATTAGGTATAGTTTTAAATAATAATTATTCAAGCACTGAACCTATAGGAGGTTAATTGAGTGTACTTACTTGAAGGAGAGGGCGAGTAATGACATGTTAGAGTTTGTGGTCTTAGTTCCTTTGTCCCACATCGCTTAGTCTGTAAAACTTGTGTGGTCTTAGTCCCACATCGCTTGGTTTGTAAAAACTTGTGTCTCATTAGTGTTATATATAGAGACACCTTGTAAGTTTTTATGTGCAAGTAATAAAAAGTTCTCCTAGTGTAGCCGTGGACGTAGGCACATACATTGTGTGCTGAACCACGTTAAACTGTGTGTCTTTTTCTTTCTTCCCTTTATTTCTTTCTCTTCTTTTATTGCTCTATACTAACAACTGGTATCAAGAGCTTTTGGTTACTCCACGGGATTTCCTTAGTTTAAAGGAATTAGTGGGAGTCTTCTCAGTTTAGAGGAGGCAGTGGGAGCAATGGCATTAGAAGAGGGGAAGGTGAAGATCGAGAAGTTCGATGGCAGAGATTTCAGCTTTTGGAAGATGCAGATAGAGGATTATCTATATCAGAAAAAGCTGTATCAGCCCTTATCAGGGGTTAAGCCAGAAGACATGAAGCAAGAAGAATGGAACTTGCTAGATCGACAGGCTCTTGGCGTGATCAGATTGACATTAGCCAAGAACGTCGCGTTCAACATCGTGAACGAGAAGACTACTGCAGGCTTAATGAAGGCATTATCAGATATGTACGAGAAGCCGTCAGCAGCCAACAAAGTATACTTGATGCGCCGGTTGTTCAACCTCAAGATGGGAGAAGGTATCTCTGTAACTGATCATATTAATGAGTTTAATACTATTCTTGCCCAATTGGAATCTGTGCAGATTAAATTTGAGGATGAGGTGAAGGCATTGATTCTATTGTCATCACTACTGGATAGTTGGGCTGCAACTGTTACTGCAGTTAGTAGTTCTACAAGGGAGAACACATTAAAGCTTAGTGACATCCGTGACTTGATCTTGAGCGAAGATGTTCGCAAGAGAGATTCAGGAGAATCTTTCAGTCATGTTTCCAATTCAGCATTGAATACTGAAGGCAGGGGAAGGACTACCCAGAAGGGTCAGAATGGTCGAGGCAGATCAAAGTCAAGAGGGAAAGGTCAGAGAAAATTTCAAAGTGACGTTACTTGTTGGAATTGTGACAAGAGAGGTCACTTTAGCAATCAGTGCAAGGCACCAAAGAAGAACAAGTCGCACAAAAACAAGAAGCGCGATGATGATGAATCCGCAAATGCAGCAACTGATGAACTTGATGATGCATTAATTTGCAGTTTGGATAGTCCTGTTGATTCATGGATCATGGACTCAGGTGCGTCGTTCCACACTACTCCCTCTAAAGATTTATTGTCTAACTATGTTTCTGGAAGATTTGGAAAAGTTTACCTTGCAGATGGAAAATCTCTTGACATTGTCGGAAGAGGTGATATCAACATCAAGACCTCCAGTGGATCCCTATGGACATTGCACAATGTCAGACATATTCCTGCCTTAAAGAGAAATTTAATATCTATAGGGCAGTTGGATGATGAGGGACATCACACCACTTTTGGAGATGGAGCTTGGAAGGTAACAAAAGGCAATCTCATTGTGGCTCGTGGAAAGAAGCGAGGATCTCTTTACATGATTGCAGATGAAGATATGGTAGCAGTTACTGAGGCTGTCAATAATTCAACCATGTGGCATCAAAGACTTGGACATATGAGTGAAAAAGGAATGAAGCTTATGGCGGCAAAGGGTAAGCTATCAAGCCTCAAGCATGTTGATGTTGGTGCTTGTGAACATTGTATCCTTGGAAAGCAGAAAAAGGTCAGTTTCTCAAGGGCAGGGAAGACTCTGAAAGCTGAAAAGCTAGAATTGGTGCACACAGATGTTTGGGGGCCAGCCCCAGTGAAATCTGTTGGAAACTCACGCTATTATGTCACCTTTATCGACTACTCTACCAGAAAGGTATGGGTTTATTTTCTTAAAAATAAATCTGATGTGTTTTCTGTGTTTAAAAGGTGGAAAACAGAAGTTGAAAATCAGACAGGTCTAAAGGTTAAAAGTTTGAAATCTGACAATGGTGGGGAGTATGATAGTCAGGAGTTTAAAGACTTCTGTTCAGAACATGGGATCAGAATGATCAAGACAATACCAGGAACACCTGAGCAAAACGGTGTTGCAGAAAGGATGAATAGAACCTTGAATGAGAGAGCAAGGTGTATGCGGATCCAATCTGGCTTGCCTAAAGCATTCTGGGCAGAAGCAATAAACACAGCAGCATATCTCATCAATAGAGGACCATCAGTTCCTTTGAATTATCAGTTGCCTGAAGAAGTATGGTCTGGAAAGGAGGTAAAACTTTCACATTTGAGAATTTTTGGTTGTGTTTCATATATACTGACAGACTCTAATAGTAGAGATAAATTGGATCCGAAGGCGAGGAAGTGTTATTTTATTGGTTATGGATCTGACATGTATGGCTACAGGTTTTGGGATGACCAAACCAAGAAAGTTATCAGAAGCAGAAATGTTACTTTTAATGAGAACTTATTTTATAAGGACAAATTTTCTGCAGAATCTACATGTGCAGGTAAACTGTCAGAAATTTCTGAGAAAGCAACACTTGAAGAAATTTCAGAAAGTGATGTAGCCAACAGAAACCAGAGTACAGGCGTAGAGGTTGAGTCAGAACCAAAACCATCAACTCCTCCAAGAAAATCTAGCAGAATTTCAGTACCACCGGATAGGTATTCCCCTTCATTGCACTATTTGTTGTTAACTGATGCTGGTGAGCCAGAATATTTCAATGAGGCTACACAGGGGAATGACACTATTGAGTGGGAGCTAGCGATGAAAGATGAGATGACATCCCTTCAGAAGAATAAGACGTGGTCTTTAACTAAATTGCCAGAAGGAAAGAAGGCATTACAGAATAGGTGGGTCTATAGGCTAAAGGAAGAATCTGACGGTAGAAGAAGATACAAGGCGAGACTTGTGGTGAAAGGGTTTCAGCAGAAACAAGGAATTGATTTCACAGAGATCTTCTCTCCAGTTGTAAAGATGACTACCATCAGAGTTATTCTGAGCATAGTAGCTGCAGAGAATCTTCACTTGGAGCAGTTAGATGTTAAAACTGCATTCTTGCATGGGGATTTAGAGGAAGACATCTATATGACCCAACAAGAAGGTTTTGAAGTGCCAGGCAAGGAGAATCTTGTATGCAAGCTTCACAAAAGTTTGTATGGCTTGAAACAAGCACCGAGGCAGTGGTACAAGAAGTTTAATGAGTTTATGAACAACTCAGGATTCAAAAGATGTGACATGGACCATTGCTGCTATGTTAAAAAATATACTAATAGTTATGTTATCCTTGTTGTGTATGTTGATGACATGTTGATTGCAGGATCTAGTATGGCAGAAATTAACAGGTTGAAGCAGCAGTTGGCAGAAAACTTTGAAATGAAGGATCTTGGTCCAGCTAAATAAATCCTTGGTATGAGAATTCTTAGAAACAGATCAGAAGGAATTTTGAAGCTGTCTCAGGAGAAATATATACACAAGTTGCTTGACAGGTTTTACCTTGGAGATTCTAAGACCAGGAATACCCCTTTGGGATCTCATTTGAAGTTTTCAAAGAAGCAATCTTTGCAGACAGATGAAGAAAAATGTTACATGTCAAGAGTACCATATGCATCAGCAGTTGGGAGTTTGATGTATGTTATGGTGTGTACCAGACCTGACATAGCACATGCAGTGGGAGTTGTCAGTAGGTTCCTATCAAATCCAGCAAATGAGCATTGAGAAGGTGTAAAGTGGATACTCAGATATCTGAAGGGCACTTCAGAGATGTGTTTGTGCTTCAGAAAAGGCAATCTCACTTTACAGGGATTTTTAGATGCAGACTTGGGAGGAGATTTTGATACCAAGAAGAGCACCACAGGCTACATTTTTACCTTGGGAGGTACTGCTGTGAGTTGGAAGTCTAAACTTCAAGATAGAGTTGCTCTCTCAACCACGGAAGCCGAGTACATAGCTATCTCAGAAGCAGCTAAGGAGATGATTTGGCTAAAGAATTTTCTCAATGAATTGGGGAAAGAACAAGATAATGCTCCAATGTTTAGTGACAGTCAAAGTGCTATAAGTCTTGCTAAGAATCCAGTCTTCCATTCTAGATGCAAGCATATTCAATTAAGATACCATTTTATCAGGGAGTTGATAAATGATGGAGACTTATCTTTATTGAAGATCTTAGGATCAGAGAATCCAGCAGATATGTTGACTAAAGCTGTTACAACTGACAAACTGAGGCTTTGCATTGCCTCAGTTGGCCTTCAAGGATAATTGAAGATGAAGGCGCTACACTAGGTAAAGAGTCGATGAACTCGTTGCTTACAAGGAGCTGCTAGAGTTTGGAACTTAGACCCCAAGTGGGAGAATTGTTAGAGTTTGTGGTCTTAGTTCCTTTGTCCCACATCGCTTAGTCTGTAAAACTTGTGTGGTCTTAGTCCCACATCGCTTGGTTTGTAAAAACTTGTGTCTCATTAGTGTTATATATAGAGACACCTTGTAAGCTTTTATGTGCAAGTAATAAAAAGTTCTCCTAGTGTAGCCGTGGACGTAGGCACATACATTGTGTGCTGAACCACGTTAAACTGTGTGTCTTTTTCTTTCTTCCTTTTATTTCTTTCTCTTCTTTTATTGCTCTATACAAACATGACAGTGACACAATCCTCTTTACCCATTCCAATATGCACATTCATTCAACATTTAGGTTCTTTATCAATATCTTTTTGGATTAACAACCTTGTTCACAAAAGAAGGCAAGAAGAATGCAGCCAAATGGATCAACACTAACAAAAATAAAAGGCAAGAGAGGAACAAATTAAGTTAGTTGGAAAAAAGAATAAAGCAATTCAAGTAGGCTAACAAGTAGCCTAATCCTTGAACGGAAACTGTTTTAAAAGATTACCCGAGTTATAAAACATAGATGTAGATTAGAAAATGTGAGCAAAGAGAAATAACAACTTACTAAAACTTTTTTTTTTTTAATTTTAGGTGGCTTGGTTTCTCTAATCCTTTGCATAAGTCTTTCGTTCTAAGACATCTCTTTCCAAGTGTGCCCTGCCTCATCTTTGGTTCTAAACAACCGAACTGTGACTGTGACTCTTGCATTGATTGAGAGGGAGGTGTCGTGGAGAACAAGCAGAGAGGGCGAAAAAATTTCAGAACTCAGCAGGAAAATCCACAGAAAAATTACATATTTCTAGTAGTGATTATTTCACATTCATTTACTTCTAAAATTTTGTAACCATGATTCTTACATAAACCGTTTTCTTCTTCTTTGTAGTTTGCAAGCTATCACAGTGTTCTATTTTGTTATACGGTCGGTGTCCCAATAAGGTCTATATCAGCAGTATTGTTTTAGAATTAAGTGGTGTTTTATCACGATGGTACAGGCCAGAAGTAGTCAAAACTTTTAAAAGATAACTCCATAAATTCAAAATATTTGTTGGTTGGAAATAATTAATTAACACGTACGAACGAAGTAAGCATCAATCAACTATAATGATTATCACTAGAGGAACATTATACATCACGAATTACTGCTAAATTACTTGTGCGCATGTTTACTTATGATTATGAAAACAATTATTCCTTGGAGATAAACTGCTTGGTATACCATCTGCTCAACAAAGTGCTTTCAAGGAGGGGTAGGACAATAGGTTTCCTATTCTGGTACATTAGCTGTCAAGTTATTTTTTGTCTTACTCATTCCATTTATAAAAAATCTTAACCTGGTTTAGGCACATAATATTAGAATAAAAATACATTTGTACAAACGATTTATTTTGTACAGAACTTTTTCCTATTCCAAGCACGTAAGAGAAAATAGGAAGAAGCCTCCATCGTTATAGACCATTAAAATCCTATAGCAGAAGTGGTAAACCAACAAAACCTAAAATTCATTACAAAACATCACAGTTAAGAGCAATTAAAGAGCGAGGAAGATACGAGAGCCAAGGTTGAATTTATCCATATATCATGAGTAAAAATATATTTAGACACTAACAACTTTCTAAAAACTCTTAAATAAAAATTGATAATACATATGCAACTTTGAGACTATACTTGATGCATAGCCTCCCCTTGAGGTGGCTCTGCTGCTCGGGAGCGACCCTTGCCAGGGAGCAATTGTGGCGGATGGCCTTTATTAGGAAATATCTTCTACATGATTGCAAATATGCTGTGTATATATTTACTTTCCTATGTTACCTTGATTCTATATTTATTTACCTTATAATGCATAGAATAAATCAGATGCCACTGATTATGGATCACGTCTGTCATGCCTTAGAATTGGTATAGAACATTCTTGTACATGTATTATATATATCATGCAAAGGATCAATGAAATAACAATATACATATTCTATTTCAATTTGCCTTGCTATTATCATACCCTACATCTTTACATTGCTGTCTTAAGATGGCATCAGAGCACGATCTAGAAAATGAAATACCATCAAAAAATTCACCTCAAAAACAACCAAATAGCAGTAGCAACAATTCAAATAAAAACAGTTCTAATATGGATTCCTCAAATCCATACTATATCCATCCTTCAGATCACCCTGGTCATTTGCTTGTCCCAATAAAACTGAATGGCACCAATTACCCATCATGGAGTATATCGATGATCCATGCCCTCACAGCCAAAAACAAAATAGGCTTTATCAATGGATCCATCAAAGCACCATCAGCAGTAGATCAATCTGCAGAGCATGCCCTATGGAATCGGTGTAACAGCATGATTTTATCATGGCTCACCCATTCTGTAGAACCCGATTTAGCCAAGGGAGTCATTCATGCCAAGACTGCGCATCAGGTTTGGGAAGATTTTAAAGATCAGTTCTCACAAAAGAATGCTCCAGCAATATATCGGATTCAAAAGTCCTTAGCCTCTATATCCCAAGGCACCATGGCTGCCTCAACGTGCTTTACAAAAATCAAAGGCCTTTGGGATGAATTAGAAACATACCGCACTCTTCCTACTTGCAACCAGATGAAAGCACATGATGAACAAAGGGAAGAAGATCGCTTGATGCAATTTCTCATGGGTCTTAATGATACCTACCGCACTGTTCGCACCAACATTCTCATGATGTCACCATTACCCAATGTGCGACAGGCCTACTCTCTAGTCATTCAAGATGAGACACAGCGCCAGATGACTTCCGAAACAACGGAGAATTTCTCCATTGCCGCTGCAATCCATAGTCATCCAGACAACCTCTCCAACAAATTTGTCAAAGACAAACACTGTGAGCACTGCAATAGAGATGGCCATACAATTAGCAATTGTCGGACTCTAAAATTTTATTGCGATTTTTGCAATAAAAACGGGCACACAGAGGATCGATGCAGAATTAAAAATGGGACTTACAACACAGGAACTCAAAGCAACAAGCACATCCAATCACAACAGCGACAACAAGGGCCTCGAAGCACTGCACCTAGGACTTTCTCTGCTGCCAATGCAGCAGATTCTTCCAAAAATGCACTTGAGCTATCTGCAGAACAGCTTCAGCAACTTGCCCGCGCATTGAATATGATGTCTCCAAACAATACCTCTGGTAATAGCAATGCTCATGCAAATGCTGCAGGTCTGTCTCTTTTCTCTAATGCCTCAATTAATTATGTATTCACCAAGCCTTGGATTTTGGACAGTGGAGCTACCGATCATATCACATCTGATTCTACATTTCTCTCTGAAACAAAATTTCCATCCATACCTTCTGTCAATTTACCTACTGGGTCTTCTGCTCCAATCACATCTATTGGAGACATGTCATTCAATTCCAATATAACCTTAAAAAATGTTTTGTGTGTTCCTTCATTTCGGTTAAACTTGATGTCTGTTAGCAAGCTCACCAAATCTCTAAATTGTTGTGTCATTTTGTTTCCTGACTTTTGTGTGTTGCAGGACTTGGCTACGGGGAAGACGATTGGCTCGGGTGAACAATGTGGTGGTCTTTATTACATGTCTCCATTACAAAAAATACCTGTCTCTCATCAAGTTTCTCAGCCCTCAAATATATGGCACATGCGTCTTGGACACCCATCTACATCTCGCCTCAAATTATGTTCTCCTTTATTGTCTCCAAACAACATATCTTTTGAGAATAATTGTAATGTTTGCCCTATGGCTAAACAGACTAGATTTCCTTTTCCTTTAAGCACTATATCAACTCATGCTCCTTTTGATTTATTACATTGTGATATTTGGGGTCCTCATAAAGTCCCCACACATTCAGGGGCACGTTTTTTTTTAACTATTGTCGATGATTTTACAAGATGCACATGGGTATTTCTTATGCGATACAAATCAGATTCTCAAAATATTTTGAAATCCTTCATTAATTTTGCTTATACCCAATTTCAAGCTACTGTTAAAGAAATTAGAGTTGACAATGGTTCTGAATTCATGTCCATGAGAGAATTCTTTCAATCTCATGGGATAGAATATCAACGAACTTGCGTTTACACACCACAACAAAATGGAGTTGTAGAACGCAAGCATCGTCATATTCTAGTTGTGGCACGAGCATTACTATTTCATTCTCATCTACCTCTTGAATTTTGGGGAGAATGTGTATTAACTGCTGTTTACCTTATAAATCGTTTGCCATCCCCATTGTTATCCAACAAATCACCTTTTGAATTATTATACAATAAGCCACCATCATTTGATCACTTGAGAGTGTTTGGTTGCTTATGTTATGCTACTATTGTCCAACCTACACATAAATTTGATCCTCGTGCAAAAAGGGGTATCTTTGTTGGATATCCTACTGGTCAAAAAGGTTATAAAATTTATGATCCTGAGACAAAGACTTTCTTTGTGAGTCGTGATGTCAAATTTTGCGAAACCAATTTTCCTTCCATTCCAAACACATATGAACCCAACCTAACTTCATCTCATCCTTCATATGAGGCCATTGATGATTGGCCTTCTCCTACACCATCTCATCATCAATCACAACAAACTGGTATACCTTCTGCACATGAGCCAAATTATCCTTCACACCTAACTACCGAAACATCTTCCGCTGCCTCACCTATAGTTGAACCAACTCTACCTACTTCCCACACTTCAAACACTCCAACTCCCTCCATTCCCCAAGTTCGGCAGTCTCTCCGTGACAAGAACCCCCCGATATGGCATAAAGACTACCACATGTCCACACAAGTCAATAAATCTCCCTCAGAGCCAACTTCTGGGTCAGGTACTCGGTATCCTCTTTCACATTACCTTTCATATTCACGCATTTCTTCTTAACATTGTGCTTTTTTAGCTAACATTACAGCCCACACAGAACCACAGTCCTATGATCAAGCTGTCCATGATCCACATTGGCAAGATGCAATGAATGCAGAATTAGAAGCATTAGAACAAAATAACACATGGAGCCTTGTACCTCTTCCTTCTGGTCATAAGCCCATTGGTTGCAAATGGGTATACAAAATAAAGTACAAATCTGATGGCACGATAGAGCGCTATAAGGCACGCCTTGTTGCTAAGGGATATACTCAAGTTGAAGGCATTGACTATCAAGAAACCTTTTCCCCTACTGCCAAGGTCACTACTCTTCGTTGTCTTCTCACTGTTGCAGCTGCTCGTAATTGGTTCATACACCAATTAGATGTGCAAAGCGCCTTTCTTCATGGCGATTTGCATGAGTTAGTGTACATGGAGCCTCCACCTGGTCTTCGCCGACAGGGGGAGAACGTTGTATGTCGGCTCAATAAGTCACTCTATGGACTCAAACAAGCATCAAGAAACTGGTTCTCTACTTTTTCTGAAGCCATTCAAAAGGCTGGTTATCAATAATCAAAGGCTGACTACTCCCTCTTCATCAAATCTCAAGGTACTTCACTCACAATTGTTCTTATTTATGTTGATGACATACTTCTCACGGGCAACGATCTTCAAGAAATGAAACGCCTTAAAGAGTTTCTTCTCAAGCGTTTCCGTATCAAAGATCTTGGAGATTTGAAATATTTTTTGGGCATTGAGTTTTCTCGTTCCAAAGAAGGTATCTTCATGTCTCAAAGAAAATATGCTCTAGACATTTTGCAAGATTCGGGACTGACAGGCGCTCGCCCTGATAAATTTCCAATGGAACAAAATTTGAAACTAACTCCCACAGATGGAGTGGTACTAAATGATCCAACCAAATATAGAAGGCTTGTTGGTAGGTTAATTTACCTTACTGTCACAAGACCTGACATTGTATATTCTGTCCAAACATTGAGTCAATTCATGCATGAGCCAAGAAAGCCTCACTGGGATGCTGCATTGAGAGTCCTCAGATACATCAAAGGCACACCTGGACAGGGCTTACTATTTTCATCTGCTAATGACCTTACCTTAAAGGCTTTTTGTGATTCAGATTGGGGAGGTTGTCATGCCACTAGAAAATCTGTTACAGGATTTTGCTTTTTCCTTGGAAATTCTCTCATCTCATGGAAGTCTAAGAAGCAAGTTGTTGTCTCTAGATCATCAGCCGAATCTGAATATCGAGCTATGGCTAATACATGCTTGGAGTTGACCTGGCTACGGTTCATATTACAAGATTTAAAAGTCCCACAAGATGCTCCAACACCATTATTCTGTGACAACCAGGCAGCTCTACACATTGCGGCGAATCCTGTATTTCATGAGCGTACAAAACATATTGAAATTGATTGTCATATAGTACGGGAAAAACTACAAGCTGGGATGATCAATCCTTCTTATGTGCCAACAAAATTCTAGCTAGCAGATGTGTTTACAAAAGCTTTGGGAAAAGATCAATTTGTGACATTGCGCAACAAGTTGGGACTTCACGATATTCACTCACCAACTTGAGGGGGAGTATTAGGAAATATCTTCTACATGATTGCAAATATGCTGTGTATATATTTACTTTCCTATGTTACCTTGATTCTATATTTATTTACCTTATAATGCATAGAATAAATCAGATGCCACTGATTATGGATCACGTCTGTCATGCCTTAGAATTGGTATAGAACATTCTTGTACATGTATTATATATATCATGCAAAGGATCAATGAAATAACAATATACATATTCTATTTCAATTTGCCTTGCTATTATCATACCCTACATCTTTACATTGCTGTCTTAAGAGCCTTGACCGTCATTTTACATGCGGCAGCGATGAAAATGGCGTAGAGAATGACCACCACAAGCTTGTAATCAAGGAAATCATGGTTATTGCCTCCCATATACAATTCCAGAGAGGCCATGGGGGAGGGAGGAATGAAGATGATGGGTAATTCTAGCCCACTTCGGAGACTCGAGTTAGTTGGGTAGGGTCAAGAAAGAAATTCTGAGAGAGAAAGAATGAAGATGATAACGAGGAATGAAGACGAAGATGATTGGTTTCGGAACATGCATATTTATACTGAAACAGAAACAAATTTCTTGTGATTCAGCATCCAATCCATTCTTTTCTTTTCTGGGAGTTGGAAGATGCAGTCACACATGCCGGAAATGGAATTACTATCACTATTCTTAAACCAGTAGTGTACCATTTCATTACAATTTCTGGCATCTATATACACACGCCTAACCCACCTTTGCCCATACCCTTTTCATGTTTGAAGAGGTAACATACCAAGCTATGCTGAGTTGGGTTTACTTTCTTTAGTTTGTGAGAGTGAAGCCAAGGTTCTTCCTTTGAATAAATAGGAAAAGGTGATGAACTCCTTCAATGCATTGCTGCGGAAAAGGAATAATTCTTCTCCCATTTTCAAAATAAGACAAGAAAATTCTAGGAATAGTAGAGCATTACCGTATTTGTATGTGTTGAAATTCTGCCCTATATTTCCCTTCTTTCCCTACAATTGGCCCTAGTGTACCTCACTACCTTTTGTTCATATATCCCCTTTTGCTTTTTTTTCTCATAACCTTCCAAAATTCAGATATCATAAGAAACGTTAAAAAATAAATATTTATAAAACAATTGTTAGACAATTTTTAAATAAAAGGGCTGGATAGATCGTGAATAATAAAAACAAATATTTAAACGGAGATTAAATATGATATTTAGTTGAAGTTAAATTTATATAGGATTTAGTTTAAAATTTAAGAGGATTAAAGAAAAAAATAGATTATTTTTTATATAAAATTTAATGGTGATACACTAATAATGTAAAATTGTTTTACATTGACATTATAAAATCATAAATATCATAAAATCATAAATGAGGGTGTGTATGACTTTGAAGATAATTTTATAAAAGTCAACTAACTTATTATAAATGATGAGTTTTAATTGGATGACAATATAATAATATATATAATATTTTGTTTTTTTTATATAAAATATCATATAATTAACAACTTAAATAGAATTTAAAAAATTAGTGTTTAAATTTTTTGTGAGCAATCCAGGTTTCATTATTAAAAATAATAACTTTTATATAATTTAATTTATAAAGATGATTTATAAGAATAAGAAATTTTGATTAAGTTTTGGAATAGTTGTGATTCTTGATTTCTGTTGACAATATTTTTGAGTAGATATTAGTTAGTGGACAGAATACCAAATTGTAAAGGAAGCTAATTGGCGGAAAGTGAAAATAATGTAACTTGTTAGCATATTTGTCAAAAAAATAATCTTATGATTCATGCGAACATGGTTTGCTATGAATTAAACTTAAAATACTTTGAGACGACGATCGAGAGGCATAGCCCATTACCAATGAATACGTAACCAAAAGAGGTGATTGCAACAACAGTTGAAAGCCATGTCAACTCGTGGAAGTTTGGGATTTGAGACAAGAAAATTTGCAAGATCCCAAAACCGATCGTGAAGGGATTATTTGAAAACTTGCAAGAAGCTTCATGTCCTGTTTTGTGGATCCAAAATGCTTTCCTTATTGCTCTCCCATTACCACATCTCACTCATCATCATAAACCATAAAATGTTATATTTAATTTTTGTAATTTATATGTTTATAATTGTACTCTACCTGATTAAAACGACGTTCCTTTGATAAGAATGTAAAGAAAAAATTTCAAATTCTGAAGATCAGATTATAAACTTCTAAAATAAAACATCAGGCCTATATGTTATGGAAAAAGTTAGACACAATCATCTCATTTGCACATTGTGATAAATACATAAAATAATATAAGCTTTAGTGCTAATTATTTTACGTACACCAAGCTTGTGCACCAAGTTATTGTTCCACCTATTATCAAATAACGATATGGAATCAACCAATTGAAATGGGGAAGAAAAGAAATGCAAATGTATAACCTGGTGACCTGATTCCATTAAAGTGAAGTATTTCAGAGAATAAAGTATGAAGTTATAATTACAACAAAGCCTTATTATATCCATCATTATCCCACAAGGTCTATAAAATTATAATTATCGATTAAAACTTAAGCAAATTTTAATAATTTCATGATTTCTTGTGTGATATACGTGTATTTCATTGAAAACTGATTTTTCAATTAACAGGCCTAATTTTATATTTTATTCTCTAAAGTGCAGCTTTACAAGTGCATAACTTACAGAGGTGTTATCCTTTGTTGTTTTGGATATTTAACTTCTCGAGTCAGCAGCTCACTTTAAAAGGTAAAATAAGTCATTTTTGTCATTGATGACAAAATCAATTGTTGATATTCTAACACATTTAGGATTTGTTATGCATGTGCCCATAAAATCGCCGGTTTATTTTCTCATCAACATCTACTTACCCTCTAAAGTGAGTGAGTTGTTCACTTTACTAGTCAAATCCATTTTGGAGGAGTACATTAATTATTTGTCAACTATTTTATTAATTAAGAAAAAAATAAGGTACTGGAATAATTAAATAATGGAAGTGTACAATACCTAATTAAGTATGTCTTGACAGCTTGCATATAAGTATAATTTCTATTGTCAGTGACAGGGTCTGGATATCTGTTACAATCAGCTACAAGATCGCAAGTAAAAATAGAAACAGATGAAAAGGTGATGATACTAGCTATGTCAGCTATCCATCCTAGTTGGGCAATGGCCCATGCCAGAGCCAACACCCACAGTTAATGTGTGTGCTAACTATCAATGCATTCCCTGCAAACAAAACACAAGCAACGCAAATATGTTTTGTTTAGCTTCATTATGACACTACTACAAAAGCAAGAATTAACATCGTCAAATCTACATCGGTTATTAAAAAATCAATGTAGTAAATTTCGCGGTGACATTTTTGAAATTTACACGAACTTTTTGACATGTTAACAACGATTATTGTAAAACCGACCTTGATATGCATGTTACCACGGCGATTTTGAAAAAACCGTCTTTGTTTGTAAGCAGACCATTACGATTTTGTATACCACACGTCTTTGTATACTCACTTTTCATTTTCTCTCTCTCTCTTATCTTATCTTCTCGGTACTACGAACGTTTTGTATACACAAATCCTTCATTTTCTCTCTCTATCTCTTATCTTATCTTCTTCGCGATTCCAGAACCTTCCACAGCCTTAAGCCCCCGCTCCGCCTCCCTCTTCCCAACGTTGCCGTATCTGCCGCCTCCTTCGTCCTCTGCCTCCGCTGCAACTCGCTGTTCCTGGACTCCTCCATTGCCCTTATCGACTCCACCACCGGCCACCGCCTCTCCTACGGCGAGCTCCTCCACCGCGCCAAAACCTTAGCCTCGAACCTCACCATAGTCCTCAAACTCACCAAAGGTGACACCGCACTTGTTCTCTCCCCAAACATCCTCCAAGTTCCGATCCTCTACTTCGCGCTTCTTTCTCTCGGCGTAGTCGTCTCCCCCGCGAGCCCTCTCTGCACGTGCTCCGAGATGACGCGCTTCTTCAACATCAGCAACCCCACAATTGTTTTCACAGTAACCTCAATCGTTGAAAAAACACGCCAGTTTCAAGTAAAAACCGTGCTACTTGAAGAGGAAGGAGCCAACAGTGGTGCTCTTTGTGATGGAAGCTTGCTTGTGGGGCTTCTATGAAGGTTGGATCTTTGAGCTTCAATGAGGTCCTTTAATGGTGATTTTCCACCATGGAGATGCAGCGGAAGACAAAGGAGAAGAGGTGAGAAGAGGCGCCATCCACTAGGGAATAAGCCATGGAAGAAGGAGCTTCACCACCAAGATAAGCCTTGGATAAGAAGCTTGGAAGGATGCTTCAATGGAGGAAAAGAAAGAGGGAGAGAAAGAGAGAGGGGGGAGCACGAAATTGAAGGAATAAAAGAGGGAGAGAAGTGGAATTTTGAAGTATGTCTCACAAAACTCTCATTCATCAAAGTTACAACAAGTGTTACAGATGCTTCTATTTATAGACTAGGTAGCTTCCTTGAGAAGCTTTCTTGAGAAAACTTCCTTGAGAAGCTTCTTTGAGAAAACTTCCTTGAGAAACTAGAGCTTAGCTACACAGACCCCTCTCATAACTAAGCTCACCTCCTTGAGAAACTTCCTTAAGAAGATTCCTAAAGAAGCTAGAGCTTAGTTACACACACTTCTCTAATAGCTAAGCTCACCTCCTTGAGATGAGAAGCTAGAGCTTAGCTACACACCCCCTATAATAGCTAAGCTTACCCCCATGACAAAATACATGAAAATACAAAAAAAAGTCCCTACTACAAAGACTACTCAAAATGCCCTGAAATACAAGGCTAAAATCCTATACTACTAGAATGACCAAAATACAAGGCCCAAAAGAAGGAAAAACTTATTATAATATTTACAAAGAAGAGTGGATCCAACCTTGACTCATGGGCTCAAAAATCTACCCTAAGGTTCATGAGAACCCTAGGGTCTTCTTTAGTAGCTCTAGCCCAAGCCTCTTGGAGTCTTCTATCCAATACCATTGGGGGGTAGGATTGCATCATCCCCTCCACCTTGGAAAGGATTTGACCTCAAATCCCGAGGTTCTTCATACTCTGGGCTCCTTCCCTTGACACCTGTAAAAAGAATAAAAACATATATATTAGTGGTGTTGGGTATGTTAGAGTAGGTTAAGGTCTGAAAACCCATTTCCTGGGCATCTTCCCATGAAGGAACATGGTTCCTCACCAACTCAATGAGTGATGCTACAAGTATAGAAAAATATGGGGCAAACCTTTTGTAAAAGTTTGTTAAGTCATGGAAGCCCCAAATTTTTCTTATACTTGGTGGAGTGGGCCACTTAGAAATGACCTTTATTCTCTTAGGGTTCATGGGAACCCCTTGATCACTATTTGAAAAATTAAGAAAAGTAACGCAATAAAACATACCTTTTTCTGTATTTTCATATTGATTATTCCTACCAAAAAGTATGACAAACCTAAGGTGTCCCATATGAGTACTTAAGTTTGTATTGAAACTAAAAATAAGAACAAACCTACCTAATGGGTCCCTATGTACACACACCATGAAGATGTTGGGTGCACAAGTGATTTTACAAAAGAGGGTTGCACTATTCAAAACATTCATCATACCACCTATTTTAGGGACTTGGTGCCTAATAATACCTATTTTGGGCCCCAACAAAGCACAAGGATTTAAGCTCTTGCAAACCAAACCCTCATCCAAAAACTTCTTTACTTGAGGAATAAACTCAAGCCCAAGAGGTGTAGCAATGCTAGCAAGTGTCTTTTTACAAAAGATAAAATGTGGAGGTTGTCTAAGAGGGAAAGTTTCTTTAATGTTTGTCTTTATTGTAAAATGAGTTTCCTTCTTAGCTAAACTCTTGGAGGAGACACTTACCTCCTTACACTTCTCTTTAACCACTAATGGTTGTCCTTCTTCTTGGGGGTAGATTTCTTCACTAGATTTTTCCCCTTTTGCTTCTTCACTTTCACTAGAGAAAGGGGAAGTAGTAGCCTCATCTTGGCTACTATAAATGTCATGGCCCCTCATAATCATGGTTTTTTTGGTGGGGCATTGAGAAGTAATGTGTCCTCTTCCAAGACATTTAAAGCACTTTATAAAGCTAGTTTTCTCTTGCATACTAGCCTTAGGGGCTTGCTTTTTTATTGTCTTCCCCTTATCATCTTTGGGCTTAGAAGGTGTCACCCCTAAGATGCCTTGACCTTGGTCTTTCTTTGGATAAGAGTGAGAGCCATAAGATTTTGAAGTAGACTTCTTTTTAAGTTGTTGCTCTACCCTTATTTCCCAATCTAAGTTTGCCTCTACATTGTCCTTCCCATGGAAGTATGGGAGGTTAATGTTAGCCTCTTGAGGCTTTCTTTCCTTTTCTCTCCTATGGGAGTGAGGTCTAAGATGTGACCTATGCCTTCCTTCATAATAGTCGTGAAGTTCTTCACTTAGGCTCTTGCAAGAGTTATGACTACTATAGGAGGCATGTTTTTCTCTTTTCATTTCTTTCATTATTTGTCTTCTTTCTTCCTCTCTTATTTTCTTTCTTTCATCTTGACTTATTTCTTTCACTCTTTTTTTTCCTTTTTCTTTTCTCTCTTGTTTTTCTTTCCATAACTTGAGGGAACTCAACTCATCTAAGATTTTAGATGAAGGGTATTTATGACTAGTACCCTTGCCATTAACACTAGATGAATGATGACTCATGTTGGTTCCTAAGTTGTGGTTCTTTCTTGTTGGAGGTTTGAAAACAAAAGGTAAAAGAAACTATGGTTGAAACTAGCCAAAAATAAACACTAAAAGAGGTGTGAAAGATAAGGTAAAAAACTAATTGGTAAAAGGAAAGCTATCTAGGCGGTTTGACAATGGAAGGTAAAGGAAATAAGATATGAAAGTAAGCAAGAAATGTAAACTAGGAGAATCCTAAGAGTGTTTGGATGACCACATTCAAGGTTCCCAACAAAACACTCACTATCCTAAGGAAAAATTGCCTAAAATTATTACACACAAATGGAAGTTTGGTAACCTATTGGAGGCTCCCAACACACTTCCAATGAAAGGCCTTTTTGTTACAAAACTTGAAAGCAATGAAGGTAAGTAAATTGCAAATTACAAAATTACAAAACGATCCTCAATTTTGGTGGTTGTTCTCTCTTTGGTGATTCACTCAATTTGGAGTGCTTCTTAGTCCAATAGCTCTTAAGGTGGTTGGCCCCTTTCTTCTTGACTCAAATTCTTCAAGGGATGACACCAATCCTCCTTCCAATTCCCTATATGGCAACCCACAAACAAAAAAACAAAGAGACAAGCAATAACCAAAGACAAAAAAATGAAATGAAAGCTAAACCAATGGATTTTTAACAAGAAAATTTTTCAAGGATTACTCAACAATTAAAGCAACGAAAAGGACATAGAAGCAAGCTAGGACTCAAAGAGAAACTTAGAATGGCTCTAGACTAGAGTAAAAAAACTAAAAAAAAGACTCAACAAACCTCTAGCTTTGGCACTTGTTTTCACAGTAATTTTCAATTGAAATTTCAGAACTAAGATTGGTATAACATAGGCACCAATTATAGAATAAATTTTGAGCCAAAACAACAAGCACACTTCCCTTTCACTTTTTTTTTTTGGATACTGATTTTTTTTATTCCAACTTGTATGATTTATATATTTTTTTACTTTTCTCCAAATCACTTGGTTCTTTTTTTATAACTTTTTTCCAGATGTCTAGAAAATTCAGTAAAAATTTCAGCTCAAAATTCGAAGTAACCAATTCTTAGTAATTTTTACAAGTTTGTATGTCCAAGCTGCCAGCTCTGCGATTTTTTTTAAGCATGGTATATTGATTGCCTTGGGCTTACTTTCAACCTTCCTATGTATGTTGAACTCACTAGGATTGTTTAACACAGTTTTAGGAGTTCAATATTCACTTAGGATCAATATTTCAGCCAGCAATTCAATCACCAAACTCAAATTCACAATAGACACAATCATAAGGAAACCTAAAAGTTCAAGAAAAGGTTCACAATCAAATACTCTCTAAGAATTTTGCATGAACATGTTAAGGACTAATTAACATGAAAGATTTGACTCAAATCAAATAATAGGCTAAAAGAATTTCATACACTCATGAACAAATGAGTTAGACAAAGAAGCAAGAAAATAAAATTCAGCACAACATAAGAAATCTTATGTGACAAGTTTCATGACTAGACATGACTTCTATGACAAAACTACAATAGGTGAACAAGTCACTCTAGATTTTTGAGGTTTTCTTCTACTTTAATATTTTTGTAAGAATTTTATGGTTTAGGTTTCAGCCACAAAAAATAACAAGACAAAACTCAAAGGAACCTAAACTCAACACAATTCATGGTTCAAGAACAAGAACAAGAAATTTGAACCATAGAAAATCAAATCTACCTTCTATAGCAAGTTTAATCGGTGGAAACTCTAAAGAATCATGTTAACAACATTTAGCACAAGACATGTGAGGAGATACATGGAGACAAAAATGAAGAAACAACAATGGAAGAGAAGGTAAAGCAAAAAATTAATGGAGGTTTAAGGAGCACCTACTTGAAGCTCTTATGCTCTGATTACCACTTGATGGAAGCTTGCTTGTGGGGCTTCTATGGAGGCTGGATCTTTGAGCTTCAATGAGGTCCTTTAATGGTGATTTTCCACCATGGAGATGCAGCGGAAGACAAAGAATAAGAGGTGAGAGGAGGCGCCATCCACTAGGGAATAAGTCATGGAAGATGAAGCTTCACCACCAAGATGAGCCTTGGATAAGAAGCTTGGAAGGATGCTTCAATGGAGGAAAAGAAAGAGGGAGAGAAAGAGAGAGGGGGGAGCACGAAATTGAAGAAATAAAAGAGGGAGAGAAGTGGAATTTTGAAGTATGTCTCACAAGACTCTCATTTATCAAAGTTACAACAAGTGTTACACATGCTTCTATTTATAGACTAGGTAGCTTCCTTGAGAAGCTTTCTTGAGAAAAATTCCTTGAGAAACTTCTTTGAGAAAACTTCCTTGAGAAGCTAGAGCTTAGCTACACACCCCTCTCATAACTAAGCTCACCTCCTTGAGAAACTTCCTTAAGAAGATTCCTAAAGAAGCTAGAGCTTAGCTACACACACCTCTCTAATAGCTAAGCTCACCTCCTTGAGATGAGAAGCTAGAGCTTAGCTACACACCCCCTATAATAGCTAAGCTCACCCCATGACAAAAATACATGAAAATACAAAAAAACGTCCCTACTACAAAGACTACTCAAAATGCCCTGAAATACTAGGCTAAATCCCTATACTACTAGAATGGCCAAAATACAAGGCCCAAAAGAAGGAAAAAAACCTATTCTAATATTTACAAAGAGTAGATCCAACCTTGACCTATGGGCTCAAAAATCTATCCTAAGGTTCATGAGAACCCTAGGGCCTTCTTTAGTAGCTCTAGTCCAAACTTCTTGGAGTCTTCTATCCAATACCCTTGGGGGGTAGGATTGCATCACTTTGCGGTGCCGTTTTTCCACGTGTACGGGTTCACGTTCAGCCTAGGGGCAATAGTGCTGTCGGAGATGGTGGTGGTCATGGAGAGTTTTAGCTTGAAGGCAATGTTGGGTGCCATGGAGAGGAAGGAAACCAAAAAGGCTTTCAAAGCTATGTTGCCCAACATCCTCGTCATCCAGGTTGGTTATCTTTCCTAAACCATATGATAACTCATTCTTAAAAGAAATTATTGGTTAATATATATGGATAGGCAATGAAACCAAATTATACACACCAAGTCTATGTACACCTTTGTTAGGAGTTGCTTTATTTTTTTTTATTTTTTTCTTTATATTCCACCACATTATTGATTATTGAATTGGATGACACGAGTACACGCTCCTAGGAATAAATGGTCTTGAGGTCTAGCGGTGCTTTCCGATCCTTACGAGTACACACTGATTACCTGCATCTTAGGACTGTGGATTAGCTTGGTGTGGATGGAGTTGTTCTTACTAATGAGCTTTCTAATATATTGTGCTGTAAGTGTTTGTTAAAATTACTATGAGAGTAAAAGTCTTGTGTTTTTCTTAACTTGAAGATATATATATACTGTGGATTAACTTGTGTTTGTTAAAATTACTCAATAACGAGATTTTTTGTTTATATCGAAAGGCAAGCATAAGATCCACATGTGTTTGCTGGGACGTTTTCTAGCAGATTCCTTCCTTGGCAGATACAAGACAATTGGAATCTTTGCTTGAATACAAACGCTGGTTCAATTTGAAGGAAGCAAAGAGTTGTGGACTTTTTGTTATCCACAGTCCTTTCAGTGGTCAATAATTCAATATGAAGCTTCTGTTTGAGTATCTTTTCTTTTCTTCACTTTGATATGCTTTTTATTTGATCTATCATAATGACTTGCACTATGTTATAAGACCTATCAGATTTGCTTTATGATGATTTGATTGTGATGGGTCGTAATTATGGGGTGCCTACTTAATTGTGGAAGGTTTTATACGTGTGTTTCACTTTAATTCTTATGCACTAAAACAATCAGGAATCATATGATAACCCAAAAAAAGAAAGAAAGGTGTAAAAAAAGCAACCAGAAATCATAATAAATATAAATGTTTAAAATAATTATCAGAGTAGAATATATTTGAGATACATGTAGAATTTAACAATTTGAAAGGTATTAATTTCATTCTCATAATTTTTTAATATTAATTTAGTCCATTTAGAAATGAAACATGTTTTTTTTGGATAAGAAGAATATATATATATATATATATATATATATATATATATATATATATATATATATATATATATATATATATATATATATATATATATATATATATATATATATATATATATATATATATATATATATATATATAACACTTTGGATTTGAAGAGTTTTTAGGATAATCTTGTACAAAAATTAACACGAGTGAACAATGAAATAGCGTCCAACTCATGATCACATTCAGTAGTTAGTAGTCATTTTCCTGCATGTCATGTTCTTATCTTATATGCCATCGCTAGTGGACTACCGTTAATAGCTTTGTGGCATCACGTGAGGTAATTGATCTTTACAATCTCATTTTCAAATTATTTTATTATGTAAAAG
Source organism: Glycine max (assembly GCF_000004515.6). Taxonomy (NCBI): domain Eukaryota; kingdom Viridiplantae; phylum Streptophyta; class Magnoliopsida; order Fabales; family Fabaceae; genus Glycine; species Glycine max. The sequence goes on from NC_038250.2 coordinate 25,859,529, forward strand.
TAATTGATCTTTACAATCTCTATTGCATCCTTATCAAGTTAAGGGCTAATGAGATGGTCAAGACCTCTTAGTTTGTTTGCTGCTAATGGATATAGCACTGAACATGAATTTGTTTCATGACTTTGTGATGTCTATTCTCATGTTATTGTCAATTTCTTGTATGGCTTAACTGCTAATGGTACCCTACGTGATGAAGACAAACTACCTAGCATAATGGGCCAAGGAATTTTCAGAAGACCAACTAACAACTTTGCTTTTGTTATTTAAATTTTTTAAAGGATTGGTAGAATAATGGGCCAAGGACTACTGGAGTGGGACTAAATAGATGCTTGTATAGAATTGGTAGAATTTGTCATTTGATTGCTAAGAATTTTATTGTAAATTATACTCAACTGAATTGTTGCCTAAAATATTATTTCTTTGGAAAAGTAAATATATATTTTTGTTTTACACTATACAAATTTGCAGTATGTTGATATCTGGGTCTTGAAGATATATACTAGCAAGGGGATACACCTATTGTCCAGAGGTTAGTTGAGTTACCTTTCTTACATGGGAAAAAAATGCTTTCAAGACATCTCTTTTTAAAAAAAAACTTAAGCCTTAATTTGTCACCTTATAAAAGATTAAATTAATTATGAATCCTACCAGATTAGTTTCATCTTAATCTTTTGATTTTGTACACTTCCTCTTTCTTTTTCTTTTAATTTTTTTTATTATAGTATTGGAATAGACTAATCTTTAATAAAATAAAATATTTTTTAACATAATTTATTTCATATTTAAAATAAATCATTTGTTTAAGAGATATAAACTATTATTCTATCGCTTGTGTCAATTTTTATTGGTTGATATCTTTAATTTTCTATCTAACAAAAAAAATAGATTATATATTTCATATAATTTTTTTTTCTTAATAATGTCTTGTGAATTTGTTTGGCCTCTTTTAACTATGGTGACTACTAAAAAGTGAGAATCTTTGGTCAAATTTTGGATATATTTTATTCCTGGTTTATACGAAGTAGCTTAGCTTTTACTTCTTTTTTTTCTTCCTCCAGAATGGATGACTAAAAGGCTAATACTGAAGAACTGAATATGTGATGCAATGCAACCAAACCACGCACAAAGGATAATGAAGTTGGAGAAAAAAGTGCACTAGGCTGAGATGTTTCTTTCAATAAAAGTCATGTTAATTTTTTTTAACACTAGTCTTAATATGATTTTTTTTTTAAATTGTCACTAATACTTAGTTTATGTGCATGCGGTAGAATGAGCGATGTATTTATTTTAGAAACGATGGGAGCTTATGACTTATATACTATAAGAGTCGTGGGAATTACGATAGCAGAGTAGTGTCAAAATATATATATATATATATATATATATATATAATTACCATACAGTGTACGGGTGAGAATTATATTTATAATTAGATTAGTCTATTTTGGAGTTAAAAAACAGTGCCCGTGATAGATCAATGATGCCATAATTGCTAATCATTTGTGAAAATTGAAATGATTTAATAATATATTAAACTAATTGATTATAGCAGCTTCTCACACCTGGCATCTTCTTTGTATGTGGCTGACAGGCTGTTGATTTGTTTGAATTTTATTAACTTCTGAATATCAGTTTATGCTAATTAGCAGGGTCTATTAGGCATGCATGAGCTTGATTTTTCACTTTATCACTGAATTCAAAGTTTGTTATGTTTTATGTCAAATGTAGTTGATGTCATAACAATTTCTATTTTGTCTAGGATGCATGTTAAATTTAGGTATAGAAATTTTTCCGCATAAGTCATACGTATATAAGCATGATCTCATTGGAATTTATATAGGCAGAGTTGAAAATGAATTTTTCATTTATAATTTTCTACTTGTGATTATAAGTCTTGCTATAAAGTAGAAATAACATAATGGACACAGCTTTGACATAGTTCTTTTCAAAACATTTTAGCGTTTCCCGGTTTGAGAAGCGACAGTTCTATCACTCTCACAAATACCAGGTGATGAGTGACAACCATTTACTAATTTATGTTTTTGTACTTTTATTCTATTTGCATGTAAATAGGAATTGTGTTGAAGAAACCCTGAACTTTATAAGTTCGATTCACAAGCCTAAACTCAATGCTTCTGATATAAATGTGTGGAGATTCTTTGGTTCTCTTAACATTAGTTGTGGATATAAATAGGTTTGATTGATTCCTCTGTGGTTTTTATGGTAATATGAATTTGTTGCCATTGTGATTCCTCTTTGGTTCTGTTTTTTTCAGTGCCCTCGTTACCTTCTTTTTAGTGGGATGCCCTTATAAGAATGTAGTAATTAATTCTAATAGCATTTGCCAATAAAAAGAGAAACTTCCTCCGGCAGGGACTCACTCTCCCAAACAGAGGGATGCAACAATAAGCTTTTCATTTTATCTTGCCAAAAAAATAATGTTGTAATCAACTTTTGTTTGGTTGACAACAACAATGTTATGATAGTTTTTTTTTTTTTTTTTTTTTCTGCCAACACTGTTAAATAAAACCAAGCTTTCCACGAGTCTACAAAAAATGCATGGCACTTGGCTTATAACTGTTCATTGACTCATAACCGATGTAGAAACCGCACCATTCTTTCCCATTCTACATCGGTTGACTGATAACCGATGTAGAAACAGTACCCATTCTACATCGGTTTCATCTTCAGAACCGATGTAGAAAACTCACATTCTACATTGGTTGTAGCTACACAACCGATGTAGAATAGTCCCATTCTAAGACGGGTCTAACACCATGCCCGTCTTCGTACCAATGGCCTTCAAAGACGGTCCTTCAACTGATGTCGTTATTCAACGACACTAGGCTACCATCACGCGTCATAACCGATGTACAAAAGTCATTAGAACCGATTTAGAAGGCCATTTTTTTTAGTAGTGTGGATTTGATTTTTTGTTGTTTGTGTAAAGAATGTCTGACACTGGCACTGGCTAGGGTTTACCAATGCACAAAATGAATCAGGTTCCTATAAAGTAAGCAACTCGGACAAACTAAGTTCAATCGTTGATGAGAAAATCAATAATTGATATGGCATGCACATGCATAACAAATTATGAATGTGTTAGAATAATGAACGAGTGCTCTTCTCATCAACGACAGAAGTCAGTTACTTTACCTCTAAAGCATCAACCTGCACAAAACTTAAAGTTTTTACTTTTCAGTTTTGGTCTTTTTTTTAATACATGGTTTTTCCTGTTATAAATGAATTAATATGCATTTTTGAAAGTGGCAACTTGTTTTCACTTTTGAAAGCATGCCTATAAAAAAAATTGAAAGCATATATGATGTCTATAAATCATAAAAATTGATCACTCAAAAGTGTCAACTGGTTTTCTGGTTGATAAATTTACACTCACTAATGAATTATCAACTTATAATCAATTTCATTCTTCAACAAATAAATTTATACACTAGAATCAAGTTTTTTAGACACTCTTGTCACTTTAACCAATGAATTAGAGAGACCAAATCCACAGATAAAGTTTTCAAGAAAGAAAAAAGAAAGCAATACAGAAGGATGAAATTGAGTATTAATCCAAAAGAAATTGTAGGTAAAGATAAAAAAAGATAATGAGATCTCTAATCAGTCATGGTAAAAAACTATTTAAACACAAACTGTATTTCAATTCTCAAAAAAATTAATAACAAAAAATACTTCATATTTAATTAGAATACTGAAAAAAAAGTATGAATATTAGACCAATATCCTTTAGTATTTTTCCACAACTAAAATCTTAAGATTTCATAGCAAAGGAGTATTGAAAAAAAATATCGCCATTTTATTTTCAACTAAATTACAATTTTGCCAACTTTAATTTTCAATATTTGAGAGCCTAACAAGATTTCATATTGAGAATTTGAGATGAGGTAGATGAATAAGAAAATCTGGAATTGCAACCACCATATTAGTGCGTATAGGAATATTGCAGCTCAAGCTTAAACCTTTCCATAACTTTTCAGCTTTTAATCATATCAATAGAAAGAGATATTTATAACCCAGAAAAGCGGATCATTGAAATTTTGAAGAAAATAATCTTATAATGAGAAGCATCTTATGCTGAGAAATTAAGAAAGAAAACAAACCGACGGTTCTTCTTATTCTTCCATCATTGTCGAATCCAGTTTAAGGTAGTTGGGATTGGGTTGGACATGGATGATAACAAAACACTTAGACTTCTTCTTTAAAATAGGTATAACAAGAAAGGAACTTGATCCTAAGTACGGTGGAACCAAACTTATCGTAATCCTAACTGCGACATGATCAAGTTATTAACCCATAACAAAGAAAAAACTATCATGGTAGAGAAACTCTAAAATTTCATTAATTTTCAAATGCTATAATAAATTTCCTATTTATGGTTAATCTTGAGATGATATAATAAATTCTCATTGATATGCATTTACCAAATGCATTAACATGAAAATAAATTCTCACCAACCACTAAACGATATGCAGCATTCCAAGCAAGCATTTATTAAGACTAAGAGAAAATAAAAAGTAATCAGAAAATTCAACAAAAAAAATAGTAGAAAATTACAAATAAAATGAGAAAAATTGGACTTAGTAATCAGTCCAATATTAATGGTCCACCAAAATTGATCAACTCAGCCCATGAATGTTTCTTGTATTGTAAATTGGGATTCCCGAAGTGATTCTAACCTTAAAGCATCTTATCAATTGATTGGAAAACAACCCAATCAAGTGCAGTGTTAGTCATCTTATACGACTAACTTTTGTATAGAAAACATTTTCCAAAACTTGTATAGTTCCCCAATTTATGGTTATTTTTGTGGTAGTTTGTAAATAAATCTTGTTTTATTGTTAAAGTTGTCTCTAGAATATTTCCATTGGATTTAATGATGAAATCTGTACAATTTTAGATGAAAAAGAGGCTAAGTCATGAAGTGCTAAAAGTGACAGTTGAGCTTAGCTCATCAGTGGGCTAAGCACAGCTTCAGCGTGCTTAGCACGACAGAAGAATCTGGCAGGGCATCAATATCAAGGCTATGCACTAAGCGCGAGATCAGTGCGCTAACCACAATAGTTGTCTTCAGCCAGGCTCGGCGCATGACTAGCGCTAAGCTCAAATCCACTTACTCGCGCTAAGCGCGAGGGTGGCGCTAAGCGCAACGTCGTGAATTCAGAGCCTATTTAAAGCATGTCTTGTGCAAAATCAGGGTACAGAGCCTGAGATAGAACTTTTGCACAGATTTTTACAACATTCTAAAGCACACCATAGTATCATTCTCGGGAATAGAGCTCTGGAGGCAGCAAGAGGAGCAGCTTTTGCAGAGATCCCTAGATTTTGTAATCTCATTACTATTATTAGGGGTTTTTCTGTAATGGCTGGCTAAACACCCTTGTTGGGGGTTTCTAATGAACGTCTGATGTAATTATTTTAATATCTAATTGATTGTGTTTCTTGTGTTCAATGCTTCTTTCAGTGCTTAAATTTTGTATGCTTTTGGTCTGATCAACCATTTGTGTGCCTAGTTAGATGATTTTAACATTGGAAAATGTATTGTTGCCTTAGAACTTGAATGAAGCAGAATTGAAACTTAGTCGTACAAGAGGGATCTGCGGATTAAGTTTTGGTTTTAGGTATGTTGTTACAATAATGTTGTTTGGTCTAAGTCTAGTTCAACAAGAGGGATTTGAGGACAAAGCTTAGACTAAATTCGACTAAACTTTTGTAAGCTATTTAAGCTAAGTCTAGTCCTACAAGAGGGATATGAGGATGAAGCTTAGTTTAAGTTAGTCTAAACCTAGGAGGGCTGTCTAAATTGAGCCTAGTCCAACAAGATGGATCTGAGGACAAAGCTTGAATTGATTCAATCTAACTGGGGATCGAGGTTTAGTAACTTAGGCCACAACATAGAACACAAAAGCATGATTGATCGGTGTGCTTTCCGGTAAACCGGATTTCCCTTGAACATTTTTTTATAAAGAAAAAAGTGGACAAAACAATAACTGCAGGGGAATCCTAACAAAGTATTCATGGCGCCGTTGTCGGGGAACTAGATTTAAGAAGAGTTTAGTTCAGTTTTACGACATTGCTTTATATTTTTCTCTTTAATTCATTGATTCTTTTTGTTCATACTTTAGTTACCATACGTTCATTGTTCTTTTGAATTGGATAATTGATGTTCTATTTTCTTGTATGCAAAGAAGATCTACTGCAGATGATTTGATTCCCATTGATTTGGAGATTAACGTCACCTGTAGAAGGCGTAATTCATAGAGAATCAGAAATTTGTTGCAGGATTTAAAAGCAGTAGCAACTCCAGAAGAAGAACCTTGATCTTCCGAGGCATCTTCTAGTTTTCCTATTGCAGGGCATTCTCATATAGAACATGTTGAAGATACAAACATGGCTGAAGAGCCAAGAAGAGTAACCCTGGAGGATTATTCAAGTTCTATTCTGCCATAATTTTTCACTAGTATTGCACAACCAGAAGTTCAAGCTCAGACAATTACATATCCTCCTTCTTTGATACAGCTGATTCAAAATAATTTGTTCCATGGTCTGCCCAATGAAGACCCTTATGTTGGATCAAGTGGCCTCAAAATAATTAAGAAGGGGAGGGGGTTGAATTAATTATTAATTTTCCTTGACTAATTAAAAAACTTATCCTTCTTAAAGATACTAGATTCAATTAGGCTTTTACTACTAAGTTAAGAAAGTAAGAAACAGAAACAGAAACTTAACCAAAAGTAAAAGTGGGAATTAAAAGTACACAGCGGAAATTAAAGAGTGTAGGGAAGAAGAAGACAAACACAAGATTTATACTGGTTCGGCCACAATCCGTGCCTACGTCCAGTCCCCAAGCAACCAACCGGTTCTTGAGATTTCTTTCAACCTTGTAAAATCCTTTACAAGCCAAAGATCCACAAGGGATGTACCCTCCCTTGTTCTCTTTGAATAACCAAGTGGATGTACCCTCCAATTGAACTGATCCACACGAGATGTACCCTCTCTTGTTCTCAGTAGAACAACCCCTAAGTAGATGTACCCTCTACTTGTACCACAAAGGATGTACCCTCCAATGTGTTGGGACAAAGAATTCTCAGGCGGTTAGTCCTTTGAATCTTTGTAAGGGAAAACAAAAGATATCTCAGGTTGTTAGTCCTTTGAGATCTTTTGTTTAAGGGTAAAGGAAGAATTAAAAGAATTCTCAGGCGGTTAGTCCTTTGAATCTTTTGGAAAGAGAGAAGAGAGACACAAAAGAATTCAGGCGTTTAGTCCTTCTATTCTTTTGGAAAGGGAAAAAGTGAATGAAGAAGAATAACACAAGTTTTTGATCAAAGAACTTTTCTTGAAAGAGAAAGGATTGAACAAAGACTTTTAGAAAGATGAAGAGAAATTGAATCAGAAAGTTCTGTAAAAAACTTATTATGAAACTTGTTGAAAGATTGTTGGATTGTTTATGCCATGGTCCCATATTTATAATCTCTTGATGACTCAAGTTAAAGTTTGTGACTCTTGGCAATTTCTTTAAAACTAGTCACCTTTAAAAATTGTGACTCTTTTGAAAACTAGTCACTTAAAGAGTTGTGACTTTTGAAAAAATCTTCAGAAACAAGTCACTTGAAGAATTGTGACTTTTGGAAATTTATTTTTTGAAATCAGTCATTGGTAATCGATTACCATTAAGGTGTAATCGATTACACATCAATAGATGTGACTTTTCATGTTTAAATTTGAAAATCAAAACATTTAGAAACACTGGTAATCGATTACAAGTATTGTGTAATCGATTACACAAGTTAAAAATGATTTGAAAATGTTTTATCACTAGTTGTGACTGTTGAATTTTGAATTCTAACTTTTTAAAACATTGGTAATCGATTACATGCTCATGGTAATCGATTACAGCTTTGTAAATCAATTTTGAAAACAATGTTGGCTACTGGTAATCTATTACTATCATTTGGTAATCGATTACCAGAGAGTAAAACTCTTTGGTAATGATTTTGTGAAAACTTCTTGTGCTACTCAATGTTTTGAAAAACTTTTTAGTACTTATCTTGATTGAGTCTTCTCTTGATTCTTGAATCTTGAGTCTTGAATCTTGATCTTGATTGTTCTTGATTCTTGATTCTTGAATCTTTGGAATTTTCTTAACTCTTGATTCTTGAAACTTGATTCTCGAATCTTTGGAATTTGCTTAACTCTTGATTCTTTGGCATCATCAAAATAATCTTGGAAGGCATTGCTTCCACACCTTATGCTTACCTAGCCAACTATATAGAGATATGCAATACTATTAGGTTGGCGGGTGTACCTGGTGATGCAATTCGGTTGAGTCTGTTCTCATTTTCGTTAGCTGAAGAAGCTAAAAGATGACTTCATTCTTTTAAAGGAAATAGTATGAAGTCATGGGATGAAGTGGTAGAGAAGTTCTTGAAGAAGTACTTTCCTAAATCGAAGACTGCAGAAGGCAAAGTTGTCATCTCTTCCTTCCACCAGTTTCCAGATGAATCATTGAGTGAGGCACTTGAAAGATTTAGAGGTTTATTGAGGAAAACTCCCACTCACGATTTTTCAGAACCAATACAGCTCAACATATTCATTGATGGGTTGAGACCACAATCTAAGCAGCTCTTGGATGCTTCAACTAGGGGTAAGATCAAAATGAAGACCCCTAACGAAGCAATGGACTTAATTGAAAGCATGGTTGCTAGTGACAGAGCCATTTTGAGGGACCGAGCCCACATTCCTACCAAGAAGAGTTTATTGGAGCTAACCTCACAGGACGCTCTGTTGGCACAAAACAAGTTGTTGTCCAAGCAACTAGAGACACTAACAGAAACACTCAGTAAGTTGCCAACTCAACTTCATTTTGCACAAACTTCACATTCTTTTATTTTGCAGGTTGTAGGATGTACAATTTGTGGTGGAGCCAATGAATCTGGACGTTGTATCCCTAATGAAGAGAAAATTAAACATAAAGTAAATTATATGGGGAATCATCCCATAGGCATTTTTAATACAAGTGGATCCCCAGGATTTCAAAACAACCAGCAGTATCAACAGCAGAGATAGTGGAAAAATCACCCTGGTAACTAATTCAATAGAGACCAGGGTGGTTCATCTACAAGGCCACAACAACAGATGCCAAGTCTCTATGATCAAACCACAAAGCTAGAAGAGACTCTAGCTCAATTCATGCAAGTGTCAATGTCTAATCAAAAGAGCACTGAGTTTGCAATTAAGAATCTGGAAGTCTAGGTGGGCCAGCTTGCAAAGCAATTAGCTGAAAGACCATCAAACAGCTTTACAGCAAACACAGAGAAAAATCCTAAAGAAGAGTGCAAAGCTATGATGAGTAGAAGCAAAATGGCGATTCAAGCAGAGGAAAGTAGAGCTGATCAAAAGGTGGAGGGATTTAAACAACAGCTGGTTGATGAATTGGCGCTGGAACCGGTTGATGATTTAGTTGAACTTGAAGAAATTGTTGAGGAAGCAGAAGGTGATGAAGAAGGAGAGGCACCAATAAGAAACTGTCAAGAGAGAATAAAGAAGAAGGAAGAAAGAGAAAAAGAAAAAGAAGAAGAAACAAAAGAAAAAGAAGAAAAAGAAAAAAAGTTGAAAAATGAAAAACAAAAAGAGAAGGTTGTTGAGACTGAAAAGAAGAAGGGCAAGAGTTGTTGGAACACGTGGCCTCGGAATAATTAAGAAGAGGGGGTTGAATTAATTATGAACGTGTCTTGAATAATTAAAAATTTATCCTTCTTAATGTTACTAGATTCAATTAGGCTTTACTACTAAGTTATGAGAAAGTAAAGAACCGAAACAATAACTTAGAAAAAAGTAAAGCGAAAATAAAAAGTGCACAGCGGAAATTAAAGAGTGTAGGGAAGAAGGAAACAAACACAAGTTTTTATACTGGTTCGGCAACAACCCGTGCCCACATCCAGTCCCCAAGCAACCACCAGTTCTTGAGATTTCCTTTAACCTTATAAAATCCTTTAAAAGCAAAGATCCACAAAGGATGTACCCTCCTTTGTTCTCTTTGAACAATCAAGTGGATGTATGCTCCACTTGAACTAATCCACAAGAGATGTACCCTCTCTTGTTCTCAGTATTACAACCCAAGTAGATGTACGCTCTACTTGTACCACAAAGGATGTATGCTCCAATGTGTTAAGACAAAGAATTCTTAGGCGGTTAGTCCCTTGAATTCTCTGTAGGGTGAAACAAAAGATATCTTAGACAGTTAGTCCTTTGAAATCTTTTGTATAGAGGGAGGAGGAAGCAAAAGATATCTCAGGCGGTTAGTCCTTTGAAATCTTTTGTACAGAGGGAGGAAGAAGAAAAGATAGCATACTTTTATTTTCTGCAGAATTTCAACTTGCAGAAAAAAAAACAAGATTTTGAAACAAAGTTTAGAAAGCTTCTTGGCAAAGAAAAAGTAATGGGAAATGGTTATAAAAGGATTGAAAAGATTTTTTACAAGATATGTGGGTTAGATTATTGTTTAAAATGCGTGCCAAGGTCTTATATTTATAGAACCTTGATACCTTTTGAGAAAACGATGTTAAGAGTTATAACTCTTAACTTTTTCTTCAAAACTATTCACTGGTAATCGATTACCATAATGGTGTAATCGATTACTCAATGTATTTTATGAAAAGTTGTGACTCTTCACAATTGGATTTGAATTCTAACGTTTTGATTCACTTGTAATTGATTACTAATATAGTGTAATCGATTACACAATTTGAAAATCATTTTGGAACGTTGCAAATCATTTGAAAAATATTTTGAAAACCAATATGGTCACTGGTAATCGATTAGTGCCAACTGGTAATTGATTACCAGAGAGTAATCACTCTAGTAACTTAGAAAATTTGAGAAAATTATTTTGTAAAACAAAATCGTACTATTTGGTTTTTGAAAAAATATTTTAATACTTATCCTATATGAAGTCTTGACTTGTTGCTTCTTGATTTCTTTTCTTGAATCTTGAATCTTGGATTGGATTCTTGATGCTTGATCTTGAAGTCTTGAATCAATCACTTGAGCTTTTGGCATCATCAAAATTGCTTGGTTCATCATCATGAAGCTTGCTTCTACAAGAGTGAGGCTAACTTAGAAAAGAAGAAAAAGGCTACTCCTACTGAATGCAAGGAGGTACCTCATCCATTGGTACCTTCCCGGAAAGATAAAGAGCGACATTTGGTCAGATTTCTTGATATCTTCAAGAAACTGGAGATTACTTTGCCATTTGGAAAAGCACTTCAGCAAATGCCCCTCTATGCCAAATTTTTGAAGGATATGTTAACCAAGAAGAACCGGTACATCCATAGTGACAGAATTATTGTGGAAGGTAATTGTAGTGCTATGATTCAACGCATTCTTCCACCCAAGCACAAAGATCCAGGAGTTGTCACGATACCGTGTGCTATTGGTGAGGTTGTTGTAGGCAAAGCTCTCATAGACTTGGGAGCTAGTATCAATTTAATGCCTATTTCCATGTGTCGATGACTTGGAGAGATAGAGATAATGCCTACATGCATGACCCTCCAGTTAGCTGACCGCTCTATTACAAGGCCATATGGAGTCGTTGAAGATGTTCTGGTGAAGGTTAAACACCTTATATTCCTAGCTGATTTTGTTGTCATAGACATAGAAGAGGATGCTGACATTCCTCTCATTCTTGGCTGCCCATTCATGTCTACTGCAAGTTGCATGGTGGACATGGGAAAAAAGATACTATAGATGGGCATACAAGATCAGAAGATCAGCTTTGATTTGTTCTAGGAGGACAAAGATCAACCTAGCCAAAATGTCTGTTTTAAAGTGCATGTGATGGAGGAAAAGAGACCTGAGAAGAAGGTCCTTGAAGTAGAAACTCTCTTGGATCTTGGATAGCAGGACGATGCGTCAAGCTAGTGACGTTAAAAAAATGCTTACTGGGAGGCAACCCAACTTTTCTTTCCCTTTTCTATTTTTCATTCTTATCTCTTGCATGTAATTAGGATATCTTGCTTGTGATTATGATTAATTTCAGCTTGTTTGGTAATGAACAAGAGGTTTTAAGCTTGTGTGAAGAGATAGACAGAAAAAGACTCAGAATTTTTTTTGCAATTGTCTATTCGCTAAGCGCAGACCTTGTGCTAAGCGCTTCTTCTTCACGCGCTAAGTTGAGCTTGCTCACGCTAAGCGCAGAGACCCCTGATTGGTAGGCTGAATAGTTCAGCTAACCACACATCATTGCGCTAAGCGCCACATCTTTGTGGTAATTGAACTTTAACCAGTGGGCTTAGTGTGGATGATGCGCTAAGCGCCACTTCTTCTCTGGAAAAATTTTATTGTATCAACGCTAAGCGCGCTATCCAGTGCTAAGCCCCAGATCCATTCTGTAACTTGAGTTTTAAGCTGAGCTTAAGGGGCCAAGAGGCGCTAAGCGCCAATCTCTTACGGGTTTTGAATTCTTGGAAGTGCGCTTAGCGAGCCTATTGCGCTAAGCCTAAACTACTCTCTGTAAGTCGAAGCTTGATGTTACGCTAAGCCTCACATCTCAGGCTAAGCGCATATTGCAGAAAATTTTGTGTTGCAGAAAGCGTTAAGCACAACTTGCTATGCTAAGCCCCAGATGCTCACTGGACCTTACAACTTCAAGTTGGGCTTAGCGCGAGGCTAGGCTAAGCGCTAGTGTTTTAAACTCAAACGTCACGTTAGCACGCTAAGCGCGCCATACGAATTTCACTTTTTAAAAATCAAAGGCAGAGGCACTTTGGGTGTTACCTTTGCACCCAAACCTCTGCACCTTCTTACCCTTGAGCACTTGTGAACTTTCTGTTGCGTGTGTACTGCTTGTCTACATCTTCATTGCTTCATTTCAGAAACAATCCAAGTAAGTTAGCACATTTCTATTTTTATTTTTCATTCTTCAAACCTTAGGATAGACGACTTTTTGTTTTCTTAGTTGTATGTTGTTAGGTTAGGGTTATTAGTTTTAGGGTTAGTTAATGTACGATTTTAGGTAACTTAGAAGCCCATTAGGGGAAATGTGGCTGAAAGAGGATAAGACCCCTGAGGTTTTGTCTGGAAATCGCGATGAACGCACTAAGCGCGCGTGTGCGCTTAGCCTATTCATCGCAATTGTCAAAATTTTAGATTTCCAGATGAACACGCTAAGCGGACCATGTCATGCTAAGTGTGTTCAGCCTTGCTGATGAACATAAGTGATGATCCTACTAAGCAAGTCTGTGTGTAAGCGGGACCAGTGTTCTGAAATTAAGGTTTTGAGAATTTTTGTTCAGCACTAAGCCGGACCTGTACGACTAAGCGCCACTTTGCTTATGTAAGTTTTCCTTTGTAATAAGGCTAAGCGCGTTTGTGCGCTAAGCCCTTATTGTGTGTTGAGCTAAGCGCCCTGCTACGCTAAGATCAACTCTCTCACTATCTTTTATGTTTTTGTCGTCAGGCTAAGCGCGCGCTGTGGGCTAAGCCTGAGTGTTAGTTTGTTGAGGTTGAGCTAAGCGCGCCATGCTACGCTAAGCTCCAACTCTCTTCAGTTTTGAAAATTGTAGACATAGGCTAAGCTTAGTTGTGCATTAAGCCTATTCTGTAGAAAAAAAAATGTTTTCTGTGTCTTCGAGCTAAGTGCCAGCTTGCGGCACTTAGCGCCTGAGTAAAGTTTCATAAGGCGTGCTATGCTTAGCATGCTGCGCTAAGTGCCCAGTCAAAATTTCAGTTTTATTTTCTATTTTTGTGAAAATAACCTGTACTAATCTCTTGTGTTTGTCTTATATTTTGCATATGGCATCTAAGAAGAGGAAAACACCCCTTACACCTACCCAAGCCAAATTTGATAGATCCAGGTTCACATCCTAAGAGGCTTGGGAGAGATATACAGACATTGTGGTGCCTCGAAAGCTACTACTAGAGAGGAATGTGGTAGTCTATTACATAGAGTTTGACGAGTTCAAGGAAGAACTCAAGAGATGTCATTGGGATGAGAAGCTGACTGATTTTTTTGATAATAGCATAGATATTGCTATTGTAAATGAGTTTTACACCAACCTCTATGACCCTGAGGATAAGTGACCTAAGCATGTGAGGGTGAGAGGTCACTTAGTGAAGTTTGATGAGGATACTCTTAACACATTCTTGAAGACCCCTGTAGTTCTGGAAGAGGGGGAGAACTTGTGCACTTATTCTAGATTTGCACTCCTGAGGCCTGATCCTCAGGAGTTGGCTGCTAAGCTTTGTATCCCAGGGAGGGGATTTGAGCTTAATGTTGATGGGCAACCTTTGAAGATTCTGAGAAAGAACATGACCACTCTAGCTCAGACATGGAGCGTTCTTTCCTTCTCGAACCTCATTCCCACCTCCCATACATATGATGTGACCTTGGACAGAGCCAAGTTGATTTATGGTATAATTATGAATATGGATATGAACTTGGGGTACCTCATCTCCCACCAGATCTCTCTGATTGCACAACATAATACATCCAAACTTGGATTCCCTGCCTTGATCACAGCTCTATGCAAGGCCAGAAGAGTTCAGTCAAACTTTAGATCCCTAGAGAGCTTGAGCCCTGCCATTAGCTTGGCATATATTAAGAAGAATTGTTAGAATCTTGATGATTCAACAGTGACATTTAGAGGGCCAAGGAAGGCCAGAGGTATGAGATCAGAGGCCCCTACTACTTTAGCACCACCAGAGACACTTGCTCCTTCTTCTTCCACAACTCCATTACCTCCCACTCAGACTCCAGTTATTCCTCCTACATCTGCACAGATACCACTTCCAGCTCCTATATCTGCAGGACCATCAGATTTTATATTTACACCATAGATGTTGAACTCCATGCTCCAGAGCATCCACAGGGGGCAGTCCATTATCATGTAGAGCCTTCAGGGATTGACCAAACAAAAAGATAGAGGAAGCAAAAGAACATCACCTAGATGAAGATGCTCTTGATACCACATGATGTTTGTAGGCCTAGGATCTTCTTCATCAATGGATTCCTTTGCTTATTGGAAGATGAATGGCAGTAGAATGGAGAAGGAAGAGAGAGAGGAGACGCCACTTCAAACAGAAGATGAGTCTAGAAGAAGCTCACAACCATAGGAGGCCATGGATAAGAGCTTGGAGGAAGAAGGAGATGAATAAAGGGAGAGGGAGAGAAGAGCGCAAATTTTTGTGCTCTAAGAGAGCTCTGAAATCTAAAGTTTAATTCTCAAATGATCAAAGTTGAAAAAATGCACACACATGACCTCTATTTATAGCCTAAGTGTCACACAAAATTAGAGGAAAATTTGAATTTCTATTCAAATTTCACTTGAATTTGTGGAGCCAAAATTTCACTAATTATGATTTGTGAATTTTAGCTATGGTTCAGTCCACTAATCCAAGATCAAGTCCAAGATTCTCCACTAAGTGTGCTTAGGTGTCATGAGGCATGTAAAGCATGAAAGACATGCACAAAGTGTGACTATATGATGTGGCAATGGGGTGTAGCAAGCAAATGCTCACCTCCCCCTCTAAAATTTAATTGGATTGGGCTTCTCCCAATTCAATTAAATTTATTTCTCAACACACACATCAAATATTCACTTAATGCATGTGAAATTACAAAACTACCCCTAATACAAAAACTAGTCTAGGTGCCCTAAAATACAACGGCTAAAAAATCCTACATTTCTAGGGTGCCCTACCTACATTATGGAGCCCTAAATACAAGGTCCAAAAATAATGAAATCCTAATCTAATATGTACAAAGATAGGTGGGCTCATACTTAGCCCATGGGCCCAAATCTATCCAAAGGCTCATGAGAACCTTAGGGCTTTCTCTTGCATCTCTGGCCCAATCTTCTTGGAGTCTTCTATCCAATGCTCTTGGGGGGGTAGGATTGCATCATTCACTCCCCCTTGAAAAGGATTTGACCTCAAATCCATAGGTTCTTGAAACTCAAGGATTCTTTCCTCAACACATGCAAAAAGAATAAAAACATATGTATTAGTGATGTTGGGTATGTTAGAGTAGGGTAAGGACTGAAAACCCCTTTCCTGACCATCTTCCCATGAGAGAACATAGTTACTCACCAACTCAATGAGTGGTGCTACAAGTATAGAAAAATATGGGACAAACCTTTTGTAAAAGTTTGTTAAGTCATTGAAGCCCCAAATTTCCCTTATACATGGTGGTGTAGGCCACTCAGGAATGACCTTTATTTTCTTAGGATCCATGGGAAGCCCTTGATCACTATTTAAAAAGTTAAGGTAATGGAATAAAACATACCTTTTTCTTTATTTTCATGTTGATTATTCCTGCAAAAAATTATGACAAACCTAAGGTGTCCCATATGAGCACCTAAGTTTGTATTGAAACAAAAAATAAGAACAAACCTACCTAATGAGTCCCTATGTACATAAATCATGAAGATGTTGGGTGCATGAGTGATTTTGCAAAAGAGGGTTGCACCACTCAACACATTCATCATACCACCTATCATAGGGATTTGGTGCCTCATAATACTTTTTTTGGGAACCAACAAAGCACAAGGATTTAAGCTCTTACGAACCAAACCCTCATCCAACAACTCCTTTACTTGAGGAATAACCTCAAGCTCAAGAGGTATGGTGGTGCTAAGGGATGTTTCCCTTGATAGGAGAAGGTAGAAATATTGTTTAAGAAGGAGTTCTCTTTTGATATCACATTTTATTGCAAAATGATTTTCCTTCTTAACAATCTTCTTAGAGGAATCTTTTTCCTCTTTTTCCTTCCCCTTGGCCTTTGAAGACAAGGCCTTTCTATCCTTCTTTTTCTTTTGGTTTTCTAGTTTTTCTTCCTCATCCCTCTTATCTTTCATAGTTAGTTGATCTTTGGCCACCTGTGAAGGTGTGTGAGGATGCAACACAAATTTAATGCCAAGATGGGTGAGGGTAATCTCATTAGTTAGGCCATTGTAAATGATCTTCCTATCAAATTGTCATGGCCTTCCTAAAGGAATATGTCCAGCCTCCATGGGAACTATATAACAATTAACTTCATCCTTATATGTCCCAATGGAGAAAGGTACCTTCACTTGTTAGTTATCTATCATTTCCCCTTGCTCATTGAGCCATTGAAGTTTATAAGGTTTTGGGTTAGGAATGATAGTGAGGTTCAACTTGGAAACTAATCTTGTGCTACAACAATTGCAACATGATCCACTATCCACAATGAGAGAACTAGTTTTATCTAAAACAATTTATCTTGTATGAAAGATGTTCTCTCTTTGGGATTGAGATAGATCACAAGATTGACCTCCAAGGAGCCTTTTAACCATTAAGAGGTCACCTTCTTCATGGGGGTAGACTTCCTCACGAGACTCTTCACCCCTTACTTCATCTTCACTTCCACTAGAGGAAGGGCAAGAGGTAGTCTCCTCTTGACTACTATAAATATCTTGACCCCTCATGATCATGGTTTTCTTTGTAGGGCATTGAGAGGCAATGTGACCTCTCCCAAGACATTTGAAGCATTTAATGTTGCTAGTCCTTTCTTGGGAACTAGTCTTAGGGGTTTATTTTTCAATGGTCTTACCCTTATCTTCTTTGGGTTTTGAAGGTGCAGCCCCCAAAATTCCATGGGCTTTGTTTTTCCTTGGATAAGAGTGAGAGTCATAAGATTTTGAAGAAGGCTTTCTTTTAAGTTTTTGCTCCACTCTTATACAATGTTGGACTAGCTCATCTAGGTCCCTATATGGAAGGAGTTCAACCTTGTCCCTCACTTCCATATTAAACCCACTAAGGAACCTAGCTATGCTTGTTCTTTCCTCCTCCATAAGTCCAACTCTTAAAAGGAGTAGTTCCATTTATTGTCTATATTCTTCAACACTCATACTCCCTTGTCTAATCCTTTGGAGCTTGTCCATAAGCTCCCTTTCATAGTAGGAGGGAATGTGCCTCTTCCTAAGGGCACTCTTAAGATCATTCAATACTCTACTAGAGGATCCCCATGAATCCTTCATTCCCTAACAATGGAAGTCCACAAATAGAGAGCATACCCTTGAAAGCTAAGGGTAGCCAATGGAACTTTTCTCTCTTCTCTAATATGATGGCAAGCAAAGAGTTGTTCAACCTTCATTTCCCAATCTAAGTAGACCTCAACATTATCTTTTCCATGGAAATATGGGAGGCTAATGTTAACCTCTTGAGGCCTTCTATCCTTTTCTCTTATTTGGGAGTGATGTTTAGTATGTGAACTATGGTTCCCTCTATAATAGTCACTAAGTTCTTCACTTAAACTCTTGCAAGAGTCATGACTACTATAGGAGGCATGTTTTTCTCTTTTCATTTCTTTCATTATTTTTTTTCTTTCTTCCTCTATTATTTTCTCTCTTTCATCTTGACTTATTTCTTCCACTCATTTTTTACCTTTTTCTTTTCTCTCTTGTTTTTCTTTCCACAACTTAAGGGATCTCAACTCATCTAATATCTTATACAAGGGGTTCGTAGGAGTAGAACCCTCACCATTAACCCTAGATGAAGAATGAAGACTCATGTTGGTTCCTAAGTTCTGGTTCTTTCTTGTTGGGGGTTTGAAAACAAAAGGTAAAAAAAACTATGGTTGAAACTAGCCAAAATAAACACTAAAAGAGGTGTGAAAGATAAGGTAAAAACTAATTGGTAAAAGGCAAGCTGTCTAGGCGGTTTGACAATGGAGGGTAAAGGAAATAAGCTACGAAAGTTGTAGACAAAGGATCAAGCTGAATGTTTTGATGATGCCAAAGTTTCACATGCGTCTCAAAGCTTTATTCAAGACAAAGAAATTAAAGATATTCAAGATGGATGATCAAGACAGTCTCTAGAGTCTTAGGAAGGGTATATTAAATAGGAAGGGAATTCCAATTGAAGTAGCAAAAGGTTTGGCCAAGAAATTTAAGTTAAAAAGTCTTTTTCAACAAATTTACTCTCTGGTAATCGATTACCAGAGGATGTAATCGATTATCAGTGGCCAAAACTGATTTACAACAGCTATTAAAATTTGAATTCAAAATTTGCACTGTGTAATCAATTACACATATATGGTAATCGATTACTAGCAGTTTCTGAATGTTTTAATTCAAATTTTAAAGCTTGTAATCGATTACACACATACTGTAATTGATTACCAGAGGAGTTTTTCAGATAACATTCTCAACAGTCACATATTTTTATCTGATTCTCAAGTGGCCATCAAAGGCTTATATATATGTGACTAGAGACACGAATTTTATAAGAGTTTTGAAGAACAAAAAGGTCTTATCCTCTTAACAAGCAAAATTGTTTTATCCTCTTACAAATTCCTTGGCCAAAACACTTGTGATTCAATAAGGAATTATTTGAGTGCTCAAATTTTTCAATCTATCTCTTTCAAGAGAGATTTCTTTTTCTCTTCTTCTTTATTCTAAAAAGGGATTAAGAGACCGAGGGTCTCTTGTTGTGAAAGGATTCTAAACACAAAGGAAGGATTGTCCTTGTGTGTTTAGAACTTGTAAAAGGAATTTACAAGATAGTGGAACTCTCAAGCGGGTTGCTTGGGGACTGGACGTAGGCACAAGGGTGTGGCCGAACCAGTATAAATCTGAGTTTGCACTTTCTCTTCCCTTAAACTCCTTTATTTATTATTGTTTTATATTCATATTCAAATTGTTCTTTTGAATCATTATTTAAGAAATTCATTATTAAGGGAATTTATAACTTGAATAGAAAGTTAAATAGAATTTTAATTGGGGAAATAATTTGTAATATCTTAATTCAACCCCCCCCCCCCTTCTTAAGATATCTGAGGCCACTTGTCCAACAAAAGTAAGCAAGAAATGTAAATTAGGCGAATCCTAAGAGTGTTTGGATGACCTCATTTAAGGTTCCCAACAAAACACTCACTATCCTAAGGGAAAATTGCCTAAAATTATTACACACAAATGGAAGTAGGGTGACCTATTGGAGGCTCCCAACTTACTTCCAATGAAAGGCCTTTTTATTACAAAATTTGAAAGCAAATCAAATTGCCAATTACAAAAAAAAAAGTCCTCAATTGTGGTGGCTATTCTCTCTTTGGTGTTTCACTCAATTTGGAGTGCTTCTTAGTCCAATAGCTCTTAAGGTGGTTTTCCCCTTGCTTCTTGACTCAAATTCTTCAAGGGATGACACCAATCCTCCTTTCCAATTCCCTATATGGCAACTCACAAACAAGGAAACAAAGAGACAAACAATAACCAAAGACCAAAAAAATGAAATGAAAGCTAAACCAATAGAGTTTTAACAAGACAAATTTTCAAGGATTAGTCAACAATTAAAGCAATGAAAAGCACACAAAAGCAAGCTAGGACTCAAAGAGAAACCTAGAATGGCACTAGAGTAGAGTAGAAAAACTAAAAAAAAAAAGAGTCAAGAAACCTCTAGTTTTGGCACTTGTTTTCACAATAATTTTCAATTGAAATTTCAGAACTAGGATTGGTATAAAATAGGCACCAATTATAGAACAAATTTTGAGCCAAAAAAACAAGCACACTTCCCTTTCACTTTTTTTTCCTGGACACTGATTTTTCAGCCAACTTGTGTGATTTTTCTTAATTTTTCCTTTAATTCAAATCGCTTGGTTCTTTTTGTAAAATTTTGGTCCAGATGTCTAGAAAATTCAGTACAAATTTCAACTCAAAACACGTAGTGACCAATTCCCAGTAATTTTTACAAGTTCATATGTTCAAGCTATCAGCACCAGCGATTTCAACCTAGAGATCAAAAGTAGTGTTTATGTTGCTTAAGGCTTGGATAGTTACAATTTGTGTTTGTTTATGCTCAATTATCTTGAATAACACAATTCAAGAGAGCTTAAGACTTATTTTGATTCACAAATCCAGCCACAACTCAGCACCGCAATTCAACTTCATCATAGGCATCATGTAGGAAACGTAGAAAACAAAAAAAAAAGAGTTCAACAACAAGACTACTTCAAGGAATTGATTTAGAACATGTTATGAACTAAATAACATGCATGAATTAGACTCAAAATTCAAAAGATAGGCTAAGAATGAAAAGAATACATGAACAAATGTATTTAGAATTCAATAAACAAAATAAAAAATCAACACAAACTTAGAACTTAATGTGACAATTATTATGACTAAACATGACTCTAAGACAACATGGATTAAGTGATTTACACTTAGCTTTTTGTGTTTTTTTCTAATCGATATTTTGGAATAAACTTTAGATCTAAAGGTTCAGCACAAGAATATTATGAATGAAAAATGATAGAACCTAAAATCAACACAAAAACATGATTCAAGAGTAGATCTACAAAATTTGAACCATAGAAATGCAAGAACAAGTGTAGATCTAAGATTTAATCAGTTCATTTTTTTTGAATCTACTCTAAACAGTACCAAACCACAAGACAATGAAGGATGTGCATGGAGAATAAGATTAAGAACAAGGAATTAAAGAGAATTCACCAAACAAAAAGATAGAGGAAGCAAAAGAACATCACCTAGATGAAGATGCTCTTGATACCACATGATGTAAGCTCCATTGGAGCTTGTAGGCCTAGGATCTTCTTCATCAATGGATTCCTTTGCTTCTTGGAAGATTAATGGCAGCGGAATGGAGAAGGAAGAGAGAGAGGAGATGCCACTTCAAGGAGAGGGTGAGTCTAGAAGAAGCTCACCACCATAAGAGGCCATGGATAAGAGCTTGGAGGAAGAAGGAGATGAATGAAGGGAGAGGGAGAGAAGAACACGAAATTTTGTGCTTTAAGAGAGCTCTGAAATCTGAATTTAATTCTCAAATGATCAAAGTTGAAAAAATGCACACACATGACCTCTATTTATAGCCTAAGTGTCACACAAAATTGAAGGGAAATTTGAATTTCTATTCAAATTTCACTTTAATTTGTGGAGCCAAATTTTGGAGCCAAAATTTCACTAATTATGATTATTGAATTTTAGCTATGGTTCAGCCCACTAATCCAAGATCAAGTCCAAGATTCTCCACTAAGTGTGCTTAGGTGTCGTGAGGCATGTAAAGCATGAAGAATATGCACAAAGTGTGACTATATGATGTGGCATTAGGGTGTAGCAAGCAAATGCTCACCTCCCCCTCTAAAATTTAATTGGATTGGGTTTCTCCCAATTCAATTAAATTTATTTATCAACACACACATCAAATATTCACTTAATGCATGTGAAATTACAAAACTACCCCTACTACAAAAACTAGTCTAGGTGCCCTAAAATACAAGGGCTGAAAAATCGAACATTTCTAGGGTACCCTACCTACATTATGGAGCCCTAAATACAAGGCCCAAAAATAATGAAATTCTAATCTAATATGTACAAAGACAAGTAGGCTCACACTTAGCCCATGGGCCCAAAATCTACCCTAAGGCTCATGAGAACCTTAGGGCCTTCTCTTGCATCTTTGACCCAATCTTCTTGGAATCTTCTATCTAATGCCCTTGGGGGGTAAGATTGCATCACCAGCTTTCTCCTTCTGGAGGGGGTGGGGCCTCCACAGCCCAGTAGCCTGCTCCTGAGGAGCCAGTAGCAGCAGTAGCAGAGGGGGAGGATGAACTCACCCTTCCTGAGCCTTTCTATTTTGATGTAGGTGTACACAGGTGTCATACCCTAATTTCGTCCGGGGATTATTACTTGATGATATGCAACCTCTGGTTAGCCGCTTTGAGATACTTGGCGTCCTTTGTTGCACAATAAATGAAGTCCCGAGACGTGTAAGAAATCAAAAGGAAGCAGGCTTGCGCGATCTTTACTTGTCTTTTATTGGAGATAAAAGGGAAGTAAAGATAAGACACTAATTTCGTTCCTCTCGGTTGACGAGAGTCGCGGGTGACCATAAAATCTCCGCATGCAAATGACTTGTTGTTCCCGGGGGAACAAAGGGTGCAGAAGACGATGTCAGTCTCTGCATGCTATCAGGCTTTTCGTCTTACAGATAGAAAAAAGAATGTTTATACGGATAACCACTCGGGTATCTCCGCCCGTCAGCGTGACTCAAAAGTCAGTATGACAAATCTTGTGAGCGCGGAAGATGACGTAAATCTCCGCGTGTCAACGGGCTTGTCGGCCGCGATTGAAGAAGGGCGCAGGAGACGACGTTAGTCTCGGCGTTCTATCAGGCTTTTCGTCTTACAGATAGCAAAAAAGAATGTTTATACAGATAAGCACTCGGGTATTTCCATCCGTCAGCGTGACTCAAAAGTCAGTATGACAGATCTTGTAAGCGCGGAAGATGACGTAAATCTCCACGTGTCAACGGGCTTGTCGGCCGCGATTGACGAAGGGCGCAGGAGACGATGTTAGTCTCTGCATGCTATCAGGCTTTTCGTATTACAGATAGCAAAAAGGTTTATACGGATAACCACTCGGGTATCTCCGCCCGTCAGCGTGACTCAAAAGTCAGTATGACAAATCTTGTGAGTGCGGAAGATGACGTAAATCTCCGCGTGTCAACCGGCTTGTCGGCCGCGATTGACGAAGGGCGCAGGAGACGACGTTAGTCTCTGCGTTCTATCAGGCTTTTCGTCTTACAGATAGCAAAAAAGAATGTTTATACAGATAAGCACTCGGGTATTTCCGCCCGTCAGCGTGACTCAAAAGTCAGTATGACAGATCTTGTAAGCGCGGAAGATGACGTAAATCTCCGCGTGTCAACGGGCTTGTCGGCCGCGATTGACGAAGGGCGCAGGAGACGACCTTAGTCTCTGCATGCTATCAGGCTTTTCGTATTACAGATAGCAAAAAGGTTTATACGGATAACCACTCGGGTATCTCCGCCCGTTAGCGTGACTCAAAAGTCAGTATGACAGATCTTCTGAGCGCGAAAGATGACGTAAATCTCCGCGTGTCAACGGGCTTGTCGGCCGTGATTGACGAAGGGCGCAGGAGATGACCATAGTCTCTGCGTGCTATCAGGCTTTTCGTCTTACAGATAGCAAAAAGGTTTATACGGATAACCACTCGGGTATCTCCGCCCGTCAGCGTGACTCAAAAGTCAGTATGACAGATCTTATGAGCGCGGAAGATGACGTAAATCTCCGCGTGTCAATGGGCTTGTCGGCCGCGATAGACGAAGGGCGCAGGAGACGACGTTAGTCTCTGCGTTCTATCAGGCTTTTTGTCTTACAGATAGCAAAAAGGTTTATACGGATAACCACTCGGGTATCTCCGCCCATTAGCGTGACTCAAAAGTCAGTATGACGGATCTTGTGAGCGCGGAAGATGACGTAAATCTCAACTTGTCAACGGGCTTGTCGGCCGTGATTGACGAAGGGCGCAGGAGACGACGTTAGTCTCTGCGTGCTATCAGGCTTTTCATCTTACAGATAGCAAAAAGGTTTATACGGATAACCACTCGGGTAAGTCCGCCCGTCAGCGTGACTCAAAAGTCAGTATGACAGATCTTGTGAGCACGGAAGATGACGTAAATCTCCGCGTGTCAACGGGCTTGTCGGCCGCGATTGACGAAGGGCGCAGGAGACGACGTTAGTCTCTGCGTGCTATCAGGCTTTTCGTATTACAGATAGCAAAAAGGTTTATACGGATAACCACTCGGGAATCTCCGCCCGTCAGCGTGACTCAAAAGTCAGTATGACATATCTTGTGAGCGTGGAAGATGACGAAAATCTCCGCGTGTCAACGGGCTTGTCGGCCGCGATTGACGAAGGGCGCAGGAGACGACGTTAGTCTCTGCATGCTATCAGGCTTTTCGTATTACAGATATCAAAAAGGTTTATACGGATAACCACTCGGGAATCTCCGCCCGTCAGCGTGACTCAAAAGTCAGTATGACATATCTTGTGAGCGCGGAAGATGATGTAAATCTCCGCGTGTCAACGGGCTTGTCGGCCGCGATTGACGAAGGGCGCAGGAGACGACGTCAGTCTCTGCATGCTATCAGGCTTTTCGTATTACAGATAGCAAAAAGGTTTATACGGATAACCACTCGGGTATCTCCGCCCGTCAGCGTGACTCAAAAGTCAGTATGACAGATCTTGTGAGCGCGGAAGATGACGTAAATCGCCGCGTGTCAACGGGCTTGTCGGCCGCGATTGACGAAGGGCGTAGGAGATGACGTTAGTCTCTGCGTGCTATCAGGCTTTTCGTATTACAGATAGCAAAAAGGTTTATACGGATAACCACTCGGGAATCTCCGCCCGTCAGCGTGACTCAAAAGTCAGTATGACAGATCTTCTGAGCGCGGAAGATGACGTAAATCTCCATGTGTCAACAGGCTTGTCGGCCGCGATTGACGAAGGGCGCAAGAGACGACCTTAGTCTCTGCGTGCTATCAGGCTTTTCGTCTTACAGATAGCAAAAAGGTTTATACGGATAACCACTCGGGTATCTCCGCCTGTCAGCGTGACTCAAAAGTCAGTATGACAGATCTTGTGAGCGCGGAAGATGACGTAAACCTCCGCGTGTGAACGGGCTAGCCGGCCGCGATTGACGAAGGGCGCAAGAGACGACTTTAGTCTCTGTGTGCTATCAGGCTTTTCGTCTTACAGATAGCAAAAAAGAATGTTTATACGGATAACCACAAGGGTATTTCCGCCGTCAGCGTGACTCAAAAGTCAGTATGAGTGACCTTGTGAGCGCGGAAGATCATGTAAATCTCCGCTTGTCAACGGGCTTGTCGGCCGCGATTGACGAAGGGCGCAGGGTACGACGTTAGTCTCTGCGTGCTATCAGGCTTTTCGTCTTACAGATAGCAAAAAAGAATGTTTATACGGAAAAGCACACGGGTATTTCCGCACGTCAGCGTGACTCAAAAGTCAGTATGACAGATCTTGTGAGCGCGGAAGATGACGTAAATCTCCGCGTGTCAACGGGCTTGTCGGCCGCGATTGACGAAGGGCGCAGGAGACGATATTAGTCTCTGCGTGCTATAAGACTTTTCGTCTTACAGATAGCAAAAAGGTTTATACGGATAACCACTCGGGAATCTCCGCCCGTCATCGTGACTCAAAAGTCAGTATGACAGATCTTGTGAGCGCGGAAGATGACGTAAATCTCCGCGTGTCAACGGGCTTGTCGGCCGCGATTGACGAAGGGCGCAGGAGACGACGCTAGTCTGTGCGTGCTATCAGGCTTTTCGTATTACAGATAGCAAAAAGGTTTATACGGATAACGACTCGGGAATCTCCACCCATCATCATGACTCAAAAGTCAGTATGACAGATCTTGTGAGCGCGGAAGATGACGTAAATCTCCGCGTGTCAATGGGCTTGTCGGCCGCGATTGACGAAGGGCGCAGGAGACGACGTTAGTCTCTGCATGCTATCAGGCTTTTCGTCTTACAGATAGCAAAAAAGAATGTTTATACGGAAAAGCACACGGGTATTTCCGCACGTCAGCGTGACTCAAAAGTCAGTATGACAGATCTTGTGAGCGCGGAAGATGACGTAAATCTCCGCGTGTAAACGGGCTTGTCGGCCGCGATTGACGAAGGGCGCAGGAGACGACGTTAGGCTTTCCGTGCTATCAGGCTTTTCGTCTTACAGATAGCAAAAAAGAATGTTCATACGGAAAAGCACTCGGGTATTTCCGCCCGTCAGCGTGACTCAAAATTCAGTATGACAGATCTTGTGAGCGCGGAAGATGACGTAAATCTCCGCGTGTCAACGGGCTTGTCGGCCGCGATTCACGAAGGGTGCAGGAGACGACGTTAGTCTCTGCATGCTATCAGGCTTTTCGTCTTACAGATAGCAAAAAAGAATGTTTATACGGATAGGCACTCGGGTATTTCCGCTCGTCAGCGTGACTCAAAAGTTAGTATGACAGATCTTGTAAGCGCGGAAGATGACGTAAATCTCCGCGTGTCAACGGGCTTGTCGGCCGCGATTGACTAAGGGCGCAAGAGACGATGTTATTCTCTGCGTGCTATCAGACTTTTCGTCTTACAGATAGCA